>NW_016812252.1:1249075-1318691 GCF_001698545.2 Rhinopithecus bieti | reverse complement strand
TTTTAAAAAAATAAAAAAATAAATAAATAAATAAATAAACAATACTAACACTAAATGTAAATGGGCTAAAGGCCCAATTGAAAGACACAGACTGGCAAATTGGATAAAGAGTCAAGACCCATTCGTGTGCTGTATTCAGAAGACCCATCTCATGTGCAAGGACACACACAGGCTCAAATAAATGGATGGAGGAAAATTTACCAAGAAAATGGAAAGCAAAAAAAAAGTGGGGGTTGCAATCCTAGTCTCTGATAAAACAGACTTCAAACCATCAAAGATCAAAAAAGACAAAGAAGGACATTACAAAATGGTAAAGGGAACAATTCAACAAGAAGAGCTAACTATCCTAAATATATACACACCCAATACAGGAGCACCCATATTCACAAAACAAGTACTTAGAGACCTTCAAAGAGACTTAGACTCCCGCATAATAATAGTGGAAGACTTTAACACTCCACTATCAGTACTAGACAAATCAATGAGACAGAAAATTAACAAGGATATTCAGGACTTGAACTCAGCTCTGGATCAAGTGGACCTAGTAGACATCTAGAGAACTCTGTACCCCAGATCAACAGAATATACATTTTTCTCAGTGCCACATGGCACTTGTTCTAAAACTGACCACATAATTGGAAGTAAAACACTCCTCAGCAAATGCAAAAGAAATGGAATCATAACAAACAGTCTCTCAGACCACAGTGCAATCAAATTAGAACTCAGGATTAAGAAACTCATTCAAAACCACACAATTGTATGGAAATCGAACAACTTGCTCCTGAGTGACTCCTGGGTAATTAATGAAATTAAGGCAGAAATAAATAAGTTCTTTAAAACCAATGAGAACAAAGACACAACATACCAAAATCTCTGGGCCACAGCTAAAACAGGGTTAGAAGGGAAATTTATAGCACTAAATGCCCACATCAGAAAGCTTGAAAGATCTCAAAACAATACTCTAACAGCACAATGAAAACAACTAGAGAGGCAAGAACAAACTAATCCAAAAGCTAGCAGAAGACAAGAAATAACTAAGATCAGACAAGAACTGATGGAGGTAGAGACACGAAAATCCCTCCAAAAAATCAATGAATTTAGGAGCTGGTTTTTTGAAAAAATTAAGAAAATAGCTAGACAAATCTAGACTAATAAAGAAGAAAAGATAGAAGAATCAAATAGACAAAATAAAAATTGATAAAGGGGATATCACCACTGACCCCTCAGAAATACAAACTACCATCGGAGAATACTATAAACACCTCTATGCAAATAAACTAGAAAATCTAGAAGAAATTGGTAAATCCCTGGATGCATACACCCACCCTCCCAATTCAAAATCAAGAAGAAGTTGAATCTCTAAATAGACCAATAACAAGTTCTGAAATTGAGGCAGTAATTAATAGTTTACCAACCAAAAAAAGTCCAGGACTGGAGTGATTCACAGCTGAATTCTAACAGAAATACTAAGAGGAGCTGGTACCGTTCCTTCTGAAGCTATTCCAAACAATTGAAAAGGAGGGGCTCCTCCCTCATTTTATAAAGCCAGCATCATTCTGATACCAAAACCGGGAAGAGAGACAATAAAAAAAGTAAATTTTAGGTGAAATATCCCAAGCGTCAATGCAAAAATCCTCCATAAAATACTGGCAAACTGAATCCAGCAGCACATAAAAAAAATTATCCACCACGATCAAGTCAGCTTCATCCCTGGGATGCAAGGCTGGCTCAACAAACACAAATCAATAAACATAATCCATCACATAAACAGAACCAATGACAAAAACCACATGATTATATCAATAGATGCAGAAAAGGACTTTGATAAAATTAAACATCTCTTCATGTTAAAAACTCTAAATAAACTAGGTATTGATGGAACATATCTCAAAATAATAAGAGCTATTTATGACAAACCCAGAGCCAATATCATATTGAATGGGCAAAAGCTGGAAGCATTCCCTTTGAAAACTAGCACAAGACAAGGATGCCCTCTCTCACCACTCCTATTCAACATAGTGTTGGAAGTTCTGACCAGGGCAATCAGGCAAGAGAATGAAATAAAGCATATTCTAATAGGAAGAGAGGAAGTCAGATGGTCTCTGTTTGCAGACAATGTGATTGTATATCTAGAAAACCCCATCATCTCAGTCCAAAAACTTCTTAAACTGATAAGCAATTTCAGCAAAGTCTCAGGGTACAAAATCAATGTGCAAAAATCACAAGCATTCCTTTGCACCAACTATAGACAAGCAGAGAGCCAAATCATGAATGAAATCCCATTCACAATTGCTACAAAGATAATAAAATACCTAGGAATGCAGCTAACAAGGGATGTGAAGGACCTCTTCAAGAAAAACTACAAATCACTGCCCAGGGAAATAAGAGAGGATGCAAACAAATGGAAAAACATTCCATCTTCATGGATAGGAAGAATCACTATCATGAAAATGGCCATACTGCCCAAAGTAATTTATAGATTCAATGATATTCCCATCAAACTACCATTGACATTCTTTATAGAAGTAGGAAAAAAGTATTTGAAATTTCATATGGAATCAAAGAAGACTCCATACAGCCAAGACAATCGTAAGCAAAGAGAACAAAGCTGGAGGCATCACACCACCTGACTTTAAACTATACTATAAGGCTACAGCAACCAAAACAGCATGGTACTGGTACCAAAATGGACATATAGACCAAAGGAGCAGAACAGAGACCTCAGCAATAACACCACACATTTACAACCATCTAATCTTTGACAAACCTGACAAAAACAAGCAATAGGGAAAGGATTCCCTGTTTAATAAGTGGTGCTGGGAAAACTGGCTAGCCATATGCAGGAAACTGATACTGAACCACTTCTTTACACCTTATACAGAAATTAACTCAAGATGTATTAAAGACTTAAATGTAAAACTCAAAACCATAAAAACCCTAGAAGAAAACCTAGGCAATACCATTCAGGACATAGACATGGGCAAGGACTACATGACAAAAATGCCAAAAGCAATTGCAATAAAAGCAAAAATTGACAAATGGGACCTAATTAAACTAAATAATTTCTGCACAGCAAAAGAAACCACCTTCAGATTGAACAGGCAACCTACAGAAAGGGAGAAAATTTTTGCAATCTACCCATCTGACAACAGCCTAATATACAGAATAAACAATTAACTTAAACAAATTTACAATAAAAAAGCAAACAATCCTATCAAAAAGTGGGCAAAGGATATGAACAGACACTTCTCAAAAGAAGACAGTTATGTAGCCAACAAATATAAGAAAAAAAAGCTCAACATCACTGATCATCAGAGGAATGTAAATCAAAACCACGATGAGATACCACCTCATGCAGTCACAATGGTGGTTATTAAAAAGTCAAGAAACAATAGATGCTGGTGAGGCTGTGGAGAAAGAGGAACACTTTTACGCTGTTAGTGGGAATGTACATGAGTTCAACCATTGTGGAAGACAGTATAGTGATTCCTCAAAGATCTAGAACCAGAAATACCATTTGACCCAGCAATCCCATTACTGGGTAGATACCCAAAGGAATATAAATCATTCTACTAGAAAGATACATGCACACATATGTTTGTTACAGCATTATTTACAATTCCAAAATCATGGAACCAACCCAAATGCCCATCAATGATAGACTGGATAAAGAAAATGTGGCACATATACACCATGGAATACTACGCAGCCATAAAAAAGAATGAGATTATGTCCTTTGCAGGGACATGGATGAAGCTGGAAGCCATCATCCTCAGCAAAATAACAAAGGAACAGAAAACCAAACACCACATGTTCTCACTCATAAGTGGGAGTCAAACAATGAGAACACATGGACACAGAGAGGAGAACAACACACACTGGGGCCTGTTGATGGGTGGGATTGAGGGGAGGGAACTTAGAGGACAGGTCAATAGGTGCAGCAAACCACCATGGCACACATATGCCTATGTAACAAACCTGCATGTTCTGCACATGTATCCTGGTTTTTTTTTTTAGACAAAATAAAAAAAAGAAAAGATGTTTTGGTATTCCATTCTGTTTTAGAAAACTTTTAAGTATGTTTTGAACAGCTTGAGCATGTGATTCTACTGTTTTTGAGAATATATTTTATAAAATCTAAATATAGATAAAATATTTCTGATGAAAATTAGCTTCTAAATTAAGATGTGCTGTCAGTGTAAAATACTCACCAGACCTTGAGGATGTTGTATGATAAGAAAAATGTGAACTATCTTATTGGTAATTTTTTATATTGATTAGATGTTGAAATGGTTATATTTGTATATATCGGGTTAAATAAAGTACATTATGAACATTAAGAAAAAGAATAAATATAAAAAAGAATAATCACATGAAAATTATCAAAAATATTTTTAAAGGATACAGAAAGATGACTTATTCCAGTAGATTTAAAAAATTACTACAAAGTCGCTGTGGCTAAAATGATATTAACATAACATGAGATAAATATATCAATGGAATAGAGTACAAAATTTAGTAGAAGATCTAATTATATACAAGATCTTATTTGATAGAGGTGGCATTTCAGTGGGGGGGAAGATGATTTAATAAATGCTGTTGACAGAATCGGCTTTTCATTTAGTGTTTCTTATTGCAAAATATAACATACGTACAGAATAATGCATAAAGTATACAGGTACAGAGTAGGAAATAATTATGGAGTGAACACACACATATCACCACCCATGTCAAGAAGCTAGACGTTGCCCATCTTCCCACCCTGTTATGTTTCTCTTGGATGACAATCTCCTCCCTCTCCCCAAAAGGTAACTTTTAGCCTGACTTAGATGTTAATCAATTTCTTGCTTTTTAAACATAATTTTGCCATACACATATGCATCTCTAAACATCATAAGATATCAGTTTCCATATTTTTGAAACTTAGTAAGTCACACTCTATGTATTTTTTGCTTCTTTCACTTAAAATTATATTTGTGAGATTGCCCCATGATGTTTTGTGAAACTACGGTTCATTCATTTTTCTAAAGTCAGGTTTATTGAGGTATAATTTACATTTAAAAACTCACCTTTTTAAAAAAGATGCACAATTCTATGTGTTTTGACAAACATATGCAATCATGTAGCCATCACCACAATCCAGATATAGAATATTTGTTACCCCAAAAAGTTTCTGTGTGCCCATTTGTAAGTTCCTTCTCCTACCTTCAGACTCTAGTAACCACTAACCTGGTCTCTGCCCTTACAGCTTTGGTTTTTCTAGGGTCTTATATAAATAGAATTGTACAGAACATAGGACTTTATGTTTGACTACTTTCCCTTAGCATAATGCTTTTGGAATTCATTCGTGTTGTGTCTCTCAACAGTTCACTCATTTTTATTGCTAGTAACATTTGTTTGTATGGACACATCCCAGTGTATTTGCACAGTTCTGTCTATGCAGTGTGTTTATACCAGTGGATATCTAGGTTTCTTTCAGGTTTTGCTGATTATGAATAAAGCTACAACAAATATTTGTACACAGGTCTTCGTGTGGACATATATTTTCATTTCTCTTGGGTAAATACACAGAAGTAGATAACTAGGTCATACAGTAAATGTACATTTGATTTTTATAAGGAACTGTCAAACTGTCTCCCAAAGTGCCTATGCCATTTGCCATTCCCATCAACAGTGTATGCTTAGTATCCTGAAAACTAGGTATTGCTGGCTATTTTTATTTTTTTGTTTTTTAAACATGTTTAATAATAAATTCTATTTAATACAATATATTCAAAATATTATTTCAAAATACAGCAAAATTTTAAAATTATAGAAGTGATACATTTTTTTGAGATTGGCTCTTGCTCTGTCACTCAGGAGCACAGTGGAGCAATCACAGATGACTGCAGCCTCGACCTCCTGGGCTCAAGCGATCCTCCTACCTCAGCCTCCTGAGCAGGTGTGCACCACCAGGGCCAGCTAATTTTGGTATATTTTGTAGTGACAGGGTTTCACTATATTGCCCAGTCTGGTCTAAAACTCCTGCGTTCAAATGATCTTCTCGTTTTGGCCTCCCAAAATGCTGGGATTACAGGCTGGAGCCACCAAGCCCAGCCTCTGCTTTGTTTTTTTGTACTAATTGTTTGAAAATTAATGTGTATTTTATACTTATAGCTCAACTTAGCTCAACACATTTCCAGTACTCAATAGCCACATGTGACTAGTGGCTACCCTATCAGATAGTGAAGGTCTAGACATTACTAAATTACTCGCCTAAGTTTTGTTACCAATATATGAGCATTTCAATTATACATCTGTATCAACAGTTGGTATGTCAGATATTTTCAGTTTTTTGCTGGCTATTTTGAAAATTTCAGCTTAGTCATTCTAATAAGTGCCTAGAGGTTTCTCAACATGTGTTTTCAAATTATTCATTCTTTCATTTATGGCAATATTCACTCTTTTTGGTGTACAGTTATTTGAGTTTTGGCAAATTCATATATTCTTTTATTATTATAAGTTCTGGGTTACATGTGCAGAACGTGCAGTTTGTTATGTAAGTGTGCATGTGCCCTGGTGGTTTGCTGCACCCATCAACCCATCACCTACATTAGGCATTTCTCCTAATGTTATCCCTCCCCTAACCGCCCAACCCCCAATAGGCCCCAGTGTGTGATGGTCCCCTCCGTGTGTCCACATGTTCTTCTTGTTCAACTCCCACTTATGAGTGAGAACATGCAGTGTTGGGTTTTCCATTCTGTGATAGTTTGCTGAGAATGATAGTTTCCAGCTTCATCCATGTCCCTACAAAGGACATGAACTCATCCTTTTTTAAGGCTGCATAGTATTCCATGGTATATATGTGCCACATTTTCTTGATCCAGTCTATCATTGATGGACATTTGGGTTGGCTCCAAGTATTTGCTATTGTGAATAGTGCCACAGTAAACATACGTGTGCATGTGTCTTTATTGTAGAATGATTTATAATCCTTTAGGTATATGACCAGTAATAGGATTACTGGGTCAAATGGTTCTTTCCAGTTCCAGATCCTTGAGGAATCACCACACTGTCTTCCACAATGGTTGAACTAATTTACACTCCCACCAACAATGTAAAAGCATTCCTATTTTTCCACAACCTCTCCAGCACCTGTTGTTTCCTGACTTTTTAATGATCACCATTCTAACTGGCCTTTGATGGTATCTCATTGTGGTTTTGATTTGCGTTTCTCTAATGACCAGTGATGATGAACATTTTTTCATACATCTTTTGGCTTTTTGTTCGCTGTGCAGAAGCTCTTTAATTTAATTAGATCTCATTTGTCAATTTTGGCTTTTGTTGCCATTGCTTTTGGTGTTTTAGACATGAAGCCTTTGTCCACGTCTATGTCCTGAATGGTATTGCCAAGGTTTTCTTCTAGGATTTTTATGGTTTTAGGTCTTACATTTAAGTCTTTGCTCCATCTTGAGTTGACTTTTGTAAAAGGTGTAAGGAAGAGGTCCAGTTTCAGTTTTCTGCTTATGGCTAGCCAGTTTTCCCAGCACCACTTATTAAATAGGGAATCTTTTCTGCATTGCTTCTGTGTGTCAGGTTTGTCAAAGATCAGATGATTGTAGCTGTGTCGAGTCATTTCTGAGGCCTCTGTTCTGTTCCATTGGTCTATATATCTGTTTTGGTACCAGTACCATGCTGTTTTGGTTACTGCAGCCTTGTAGTATAGTTTGAAGTCAGGTAGCATGATGCCTCCAATTTTGTTCTTCTTGCCCAGGATTGTCTTGGCTATGGGGCCTCTTTTCTGGTTCCAAATGAAGTTTAAAGTAGTTTTTTCCAATTCTGTGAAGAAAATTCATATATTCTTGTAACCACCACATCAAGATACACAATAGTTCAATCATCAGAAACATTCCTTTGCAGTATTGTCCCTTTGTTTTCAACCCTTCTCTACATCCCAAGTTCTGATCTGTTTTCTGTTCCTATAATTTTACCTTTTCCAGAATCTCACTGTGGATTTAATTAGCATATCCCCAATGAGTGATGCTATTGAGCAATTGTCTTTGTGAAGTAATTATTCAAACTTTTCACCTATTCTTTAAAAGATTGGTTTTTTATTATCAAGTTATAATAGGTTTTTTTGTATATTCTGGATTTAAATCCTTCATCAGATACGTGTTTTACAAATATTTTCTCTCAGTCAGTGGCTTTTTATTTTAATATTGTCTTTTGAATAGCGTATGTTTTAATTTTGATGAAATCTAATTTATTGAATTTTCTTTTATGATTCCTGCTTTTGTGTCCTATCTAAAAATTATTTGCTTAACCAAAGATCACAAAGAATTTCTCCTATATTTTCTTAGAAGTGGTATAGTTATTGGTCTTACATTTAGGTCTATATTTTAAGTATTACATATAGTGTGAAGTACAGGCTGAATTTTATTTTTTTACAAATGGATATTCAATTGTTCCAGTACTATTTGTTGGCAAATGTATCTTGTTTTCATTGAGTCATCTTGGCCCCTTTGTTAAAAATCTATTGTGCTGTTTTTCCAACTGGTAGAAGGCAGAGATCTGCAAGCCAGGAGAGGGCCCTCATCAGGAACAGAAGTGACCCGCACTTGATCTTAGACTTCCCAGCCTCCAGAATGCTGAGAAATAAATATCTCTTGTTTAAGCCACCCAGTCTCTGGCATTTTGTTATAGCAGCCCAAGGTGACTAAAACAAATTTTGGTACCGAGAAGTGAAGTACAGCTATAACAAATACCTAAAAATGTGAAAGTGGCTTTGGAACTGAGTTATCAGTAGAGGCTGAAAAAAAATCCAAGTGTCCACACAAAGGTATGTATACCTTTGTGTTGAACATAAAGCTTGGAAGAGGTGTGCACAATAAGCTTTCTTGAGCCCAAAATGGAAAGCTCATGTCAGCATAAAGAGCTCATCTTCTCCCTAAAAGCAGGCTCTAATTGGAGACCTGGTGATAATCAGAGGCTGCTTGAGCAGTGAAGACCCTTAAGGCAGTTATGTAGACAGATCAAATGGCTTCTCCCTTATAGACAGATCAAATGGCCTCTCCCTCATCAGGTACCAAAGGTCCCTTCAGCTAGTTAAAATGAGAGGTGGAGTATTTATAAGGAACTGAGGTATCTCTAAGCCTGGCTTCATTAGGAATAAAACTGAAAAGCCTCAGGATCCCAAGCTCTCCCTCCACCATCTCTCTCCCAACCTTTGTGTCTCTACTTCTCATTTAATATCCCTTTTTCATCTTTCTCTTTCTTTCTGCTGAGTCATTGTTACTACTTAAGCATGCTCCTGACCAAACACAATCACCTCAATGCTACTGAATTTTATATCCTCAATTGAAGGAGTCAGTTGAGGTTATCTAGAATCACCATCCAAATTTGCAGGAGCCAAATTTCAATGAGATGAACTTGGATCAGAGGCCCTATCTTGGTGCAATCAACTCTGGACAAGCCCAGGCTTGTGAGTGGGTAAAAAAGATTCTCAGAGAAGGGGATTTGCAGATGTTGACATTCTAAACAGTGGCTTTCACAAATGGCCCTAACGGATGTATGCTGATGCAGACATTTCACAGTAAAAATTGTCTCTTATCATTTGGCTACAGTTTTTCTCCCACAGATGGGACTGGAATGAGACTGGAATGAGAACACCTACTTTTGTTTTGGTGGTATTCTTTTTTCTCCACTCTTGTAGCTGACCACCAAATTGACACATTTATTGATCATTAATAAATAAACATACTAAACCAGGTTTAGTGTGACCTCAGAACCTACTCGTCTTTCTGGTTACCTTGCATATCTTTATTCTTGTTCATCATATGTTAACTTTCCAATTTAACTCTCAGAGAGTATTATTATTTCCATCACTTTCAAGTTTTGTGGAGAACCAACTATAGAACCAAGTCATTAACACTTTATTTTCTCAAACTAGCTTGTTGTGCATACAAATCTTAAAGCAGTGTCAGAGATTTTGAAGCAAGAAAGTGTCGCAAAATGGTTAAGAAATATGAATACAGTTAACCTGAAAAACTCAGAACAGAGTATTAGATATGTAATCCATGTTGTCTTTAGAAGGTGAAAACTGAGCAAAAGAGAAGACTGAAAATGGAAAACTCACTTTAAATAATCATAACCCACATGCTATCTGTGCTGCACATTCATGTATGTGATATATAGCAATAGATATGGAAACCACATTGGAATTGGAGGTAGAGATAGACATGGACCTCACAGAGAACAGGCTCAGAAAGAGTGGGAGCCACTGTATGTGGGTACCACCACAGCATCATTCCACTCCACTTGGGGTTACTTGACAACCACAACAGCTACATTTCACGACAGAGCATTTGCCAGTCTGGAAAGAGCTAAAAACCCACCCAAACTCCTGCCTTGGTTTCTCATACTCTATCAAAGCCAACAGATTCATGCCCTCATTCAAGTGAAAGATAAAAGACAAGGCTTTTTCCTTGTCAGAGAATTAAATGGTAAATAAAAGTGTTTGACTCTACTTCAACCTAAAATGGGGGAGAAGGGGAGAAAACTGTTTTGTCCATAGACAAACAGGGAAGACAGGGAGAGATTTCAAGATTTTGGAGCATTAAAAGTGATGCAAAGCCCATTTAATGGACACCCCCGGAGGTTTTTTTTCCCCCAAGCACCGCAATTGATTGCCACGAGATTATGATGCCATTAAAATTCACTCTGCCCATAAACTAATGCTGCGGAAAATGCTGACGTTTATAGCAGTTCCTACAAGGGACATATTTCAGTGTGAAAGTAAGTCCTAATGTGAGAACTTTATCTCAGTAAAGCAACATCTAGGGTGGGGGGAAAGGAGGAGGAGGAAAAGAGGCTGTCCAGAGTGCTGTGAGTTTTATTTCTCTCAATAATGGGTGTATGGATGCTAAATTTCAAAGACTTTTTAAAATAAATCTATTGGCCTTTGACAAAATCAATCCAAACCCCATAAACCAAGAAGTCATCCACTTGATATTAATGAGCCCACATTTGCATTTATTTGTCTCTTACACTAGACAAACCATTAATTTCGTGTTTATGCTTCCTTTGAAGTCTGAATGCTCATAGATAGATGGCCTCATCGAATCTCCTGCTGCTACATTAATATTTCGCTATAAATGATAAATTTTATCATTTTCCACAACACCCCTTTTTACTTTAAGAAAGCTGTGAAAATACAAGCAATAAGTCTTAAGGTCTGAAAGCACAGCTTTTTTTTTTAATACTCTTCAGCAGAGATCATTAAAATAGTGATATCTTTAACATCAAGATACCTTTGATGGTCTCTATGACTTAGAAACCAACATGATATATATCTCATCAATGCATCAACCTTTCTTGGGTAAAAGATAGTTCATTTGGCTAGGGCTGGCATGCAGGTCCACTCTTGACCAAGACTCAGTGCCTAGAGTTTTTTCAGAATTTATCTGACAATATTTTCATTTCAAATATGAGCCTAATTTATTGGTATTCAAAGGAAAAGTATTTTCAAAAGATCGAGGTGGAAATGCCCACCACCAGCCTGGTGTTCTCACTTGGTAGGGCATAGGAATGGCAAAGTGCCAAATGGAGAGTCAAGGAGTTCTAGATTAAATACATTAAATATTAATAATATACAATGCATTAAGCCATAAAGATGCTCACAGTTTGGTTCTTCTATTTGATGATGATGATGATAATTGATAAATATTTATTGAGCTCTTCCTGTATGTCAGACCTTGAGCTATAGGCTCTGGAACCATCCTCTCAACAATTCTGGGAAGTAGTTGCAACTGCTATTCCCAGTTTATAGATGAGAGAACTGAAGCTAAAAAGGGGGTAAATAATGTATCAAAGGTGTAACTGTTACATAGAATGGTAGATCCATTTGCCTCTTTGCCACTGTGCTGTTACATTCAGATCCACCAAGATCTCCTAAGGATGGTTCTATAAATGCCTGAAACCTTTCATTTAGGTCTATACCATCCCTTTTAATTCTGCTCTCATAGTAGAGTTAAGAAAGAGACCCTAAAAAGGAATTTCCAGGCGATTAACTTTGGTGACATCACCTGTAGTCAGCCTGAATCAGAAGCGTGGAAGAACTGGAGCATCTCTTAACCTTTGGTCTGGGGCATCTTATGGGCATACTCTCTCCCTTCTCCTGTTCTTGAAGCAGCCTCTTTTCCATTACTGGCAGCCCCACAAGTCCAGTTTCACCCACCGACTGTCACCCAGTTTCTCAAATGTGTTCTATTTCTCTTCCTCAACCCCACCACCTAAATGTACTTACCCTTTGCTTATATGTATAACGTTTTTACTATATTTCATATTTTGCTTTGATGTTTCATTAAAATTAATGTGCAGCTTTTTTATATACCTTATAAATATGCATTCACATTCTCTTTTTTTAGATTAATATTACACATTTCCTTTGAAGGAGGATGGGCAGGAATTCTACCCTTGACCAGAATCCCCACATTCAAACTGATTCCATAAAAGAGACTATTTGCATTAGCTAAAAAGTCATCATAATAAAACATTTATATATTATTATGATGCCAGGTATTTATATATTTTATTTAGCTTTTTTTTAAACTTCTGAGCCAAATCTGTGATTCAGGACTGCAGTGAAATATTTAACAAGCAAATGTAAGCTTTGTTATTAAAATAATGGATTGACCAGAAATTAGAAAGGCAGCTTATTAGGAAAGTGACTGAAAATCCTTTTCTGTTTGGAAAAGTGGTCACAGAAATAAGTAGCTCAGTTACTGGTGGACTGGAATTACCCCTCCTGCATCATCCATGAGCAAGGAAATAAAAGGATGCAGCCAATCTTCCCAGCCACAGAAAAGGCTACAAGAGCAAACTAGGTTGTCCTTTCATAACTAACTAGTGATTTGGCGTGAAGGAAAATCATCAACAGCAAGAAGGAACATTGACAAGACTCATTTAGGCATCAAGTACACATGGACACAAAGAAGAGAACAATAGACACCATGGCCTACCTGATGGTGCAGAGTAGAAGAAGGGTAAGGATTGAAAAACTACCTATTGGGTGTTGTGCAGATTACCTGGATGACAGTTATCTGTACACTAAACCCCTACAACATGCAATCGGCCCATGTAACAAACCTGCACATGTACCCCTTGAACCTAAAATAAAAGTTGGAAAGTAAAAAAGAAAAATTATCCAATAATTTTATAAATGAATGGGTTATAAAATACTTACAAATATTGGTTAAATAAAATTTCACAACAAAGATACAAGAATGAAAGTAAAATATTTTAAGAGAAGAAAGTAAAACAAAATCACTTAAGAGAACAGACTACACTGGGAGATAAAGGAAAACAGATACTGCTAAAAGAAGTCACTCATATATGTCAATGGCAGGCTTTTAAAATGAATAAAAGGAAAAGGAATAAGTTTTTTAAAAATTAAAAGGATTACAGACAAATTGAAAGCTATAGAAGACTCAAAACCCAAATCTATAAAAATCCATATTACTCATAAATGCAACAAAGGAAATTATATAACACATAATTGTATGATTTAATTCACTAAAGAAATATTAAAACATATGAAAATGAAAAAAAGACTTGTTTAGGGGCTTTTGATGCCTATTGATCTGCATTCACAGCAGTTAACATGTATCGAAGCTTACTTACTAGGTTGCAGGCACCCTTTTAAGGCTTCCATATGATTCCACAGCTACCCCTTACACTGTCATTATCCCCACTTCACAGATAGGAAATGTAAAACCCTGGATGTAAAACCCTGATCATAGCTAATTTGCCTAAGGTCACATAGCTACTAGAGATAGAGCTGGGATTCAAATCCGGGAGCCCCCTCTTCACTCCAACACTATATTGCTTCCTTAATGGTTACAGATTAAGCCCAGAAAGGAAGTCTGTCTCAACATACTAGATACAGTTACTGTGACTATATATTTTAATAAATGGTCCTTTTTATTAAAAAGAGAGAGAGAGAGAGAGATCTGAAGAGAAAACCGTAATAATCTCTCAGGTAACTATGGCCACAGCCAAAACCAGTGTTGCTAAATCTGAAGACTCTCATAAAGGCCCTATTACATAATTTCTCCACTTCCCAGTAGAGCATTGAGGAGGAAACAACAGGCTTTTGAGTGGACATTCTATATTATACTTGAGATTTATATCCAAAATAACCTAGGACCCTATATGGGCCCTAGGTTATTTGGGGTATAACTAGTTGGAGCAACTTAATTTTTTAAAACTGTTTTGTGATTTCCCTTCTGAGAAAGCAGCTATACTAGGACAAATTGGCTTGTCTGTGATCAGAATTAGTCAGATTGGATCTAGAGTTTTTATTAATATAAGGCTACGGCTTTGGCAAATCTCCTTGGGGGCAATAAGGAGGATAGGGAACTCTGGTACTGACTAAACAGCCTTTAGTTTAATTCCTTTTTTCATTATGCCTTCATGTTTCTTCACTTTAGGGAAAAACTTCTGCCATCTTTAATTACCTGTAAGGGGAACCCTCAAGAGGATGACAGTACACCATGGGGCTGGAGAAGTTAAAGAAGCTTCCTTAGGGAAGGCAGGATATGAACTAGGGTTTGGAAGATGGGCGGAATAACCAATGGCCTTATTTTTCCATTAAACTGACCCACTAATTGACTGTAATGATGCCACATAAAACAACGGCATCAAAATCCAGAAGATTTTGATCAAAATGTTAGTTAGACTAGTTCTCAAGGTCTTGTTGCAATGCTTGGCTGCGAATAGTGTTTTCTTGATGCTGGTTAGGTGACCATAGATCATTTTGTCTGGTAAACTAAAACTACCTTAACCAAGCCAACTTCCAGAAAAACACTAATTCAAAACATAAACGGGGGGCTTTGTACTGCTGCCTGACTGAAAACAAACTAAAAGAAAACAAATTATGAGAGTAAACATTTTTAAATAAGCAATAAAATTTGAAAAAATAAATGTAAATACTCCTAATGGCATTGGCATTTCCACAAGTACTGATCCTTACACAAAGTCAATTTGTCTCCATAGCAGGGGGGTATCTCCAGAAGGAGACAGTAAGGATTTCTGGGCTTAAGTTCTCAACTGGTAGAGGAGCAACTCCCTCAGTGGGGCCCTGCCCTGAGCCATTAACCACTCATTAGTGTGGATCCAGAAGCCCATGCCCTTATTGGTCCTCACTCCTCGTGGGCTCCAGGCCTGAGATGGCCACCTCCGCTATGGTTTCCCCTACCTCATTAATAATATCATTAAAGAGATGCAACAACTGAGAGCGTCTTTAATTTTTTTTACCTCCATCCACTCTCTTCTTTTCCCACCAACCATTTCAGGTTCTCCATTGGATTTCCTGATTCTGGAAGCAAGGCTGAAATTCACCATAGTCTATTCACTTTGGAGAGAGAAACAAAGAAAAGAAAGGGAAAATGAAATTTATTTTTTTTGAAGAAAGAAATATTAACACACAAGGCTCAGTGGATACACAGCAAACAAAGTTCTTTTTGTCCTGTAACAATCACCTCAAGAAGTAGGTGCCATTGTGTTGGGCAAGGTTGCAGCATAGGGCCCACTGTGTGGGATGTGAATGAGTGTGTCAGCGCCTCTGCCGCCAGAGCCTGTTCTGTCCTCAGAATGGCGCCCATTGTGCCCATGTTGCTAGAAGCACTCCAGCTCACCAATGGAAAACACTTGCTCTCACCTTCCCCCAACCTCTGCTTTGCCATCCAAATCTACCGTTATGGATATAATGCAGACCTCTGGCATTAGGGGTCTTCCTGCCTTGTACTTCTGAAACAAAAGCTATTATGCTGCACCATGAAAGCATGGACACAGAGAAATAAAGCAGCCCGGAAGACCAGCCTAAGAGGGGGAGTGTGAGCTCCATTTAAAGTTAAAAACCCAAGGAAAACAAAACATTTCCAATTAAAAATGGGTTTTCATGCCTTTGTGTATACACATATGTGTATTCATCAGAACACTTCATCCAAATGCTCATGACAAAAGCGAGTGACCTGTCCTTGCTTTCAGAAACCAAGAGAGGTGTCGCAGGAGAAGAGAAGCAGAAAAGAAGGAATTCTAAGCTTGCTAAATGAAGCTTATTCTAATCAATGGGCCCCAACACAGAGCTGGGAAGGAGGAAGGGTGTCTTCTTACTAAGAAATGGTAGATAACAAATACAATGTGTTTCATGCATCCACACAAATGGAGGATGCAACCAGAACATTTGTTTACAGTGTCCACCCTTTCAGGAGAGAAGTAGCAGAAAGCAGGTGGAGTTTTATTTTCACTGTGGGAAATTTAGTGCTCACCAAAAATCCTGAAGGCACTACCCGCGGCCAAGTGGCTGATGTGTTGGATTTGTCATCTAACTTTCTGAGAAGCTCAAGGGGTTTAAAAAACTTAGATGTCAGGGAAAAAATGCTGAGCATAATCTTCAGGTCTACAGTGACCCTGAGAAATTATGTGGGGGTTACTCTGGCTTTGGGCATCACACATTCCACACACATGTCCCAGGTCATTCAGATATGATGCTTTCTTAAAGCTCTCCGGAGCCGAACATCTCATGACTTCCCCCAGTCAACCATTCTTGTACCAAATTCACCTCTATTGCTTTGCCCATGCTGTTTCCTCTGCCCAGAATCCTTTCCTTCCTCTCTTCAGCTAACTAACTCTTACTCAATTCTTCTCAACTTGGTTTTGACCAACACCATGCCCTCCAACTCCAAGACTGGATGAGGTGCACCTTCTCCTTTAGGAGTCTACTTTAGTCCTATCTGATGATTTATCAGGTTGTAGAGAAAGTATTTCCTACTCCACTGGGAGCTCCCTGCCTCATTTCACCTCATAGCACTAATAACATATAACATAGCTGATGAAATGCCTATGTTAGGTAAACATTTGACAAGTGAACAACTAATGACTGGAAATTCTTTCTTATTCTAGTTCTAAGTCTCTTTATGCTACCACTTAAGGTCAAGATCATCAATTCAATCTCTCTTCTTCCTCAGGACCAGAGTGTCCCCTTCCACAGGCTGAAGAATGAAGCCAACTCTGAGGGTTGTTTTTTAGTGGGCACAAGCTAGGCTTGTCTGCTAGAAGCAGGGTGCAAATGAAAGGTTTATGAAGACACCCAGGTCCAGGGAGGGATCTGCTTTCTAATCACAAGAGCAAAGCCAGAGATCACCCGTCCTGCTGCAAGCAGAGGGCACTTAAATCCAGAAATAATTGAAATAGGGTCAGCTCAAAGGGGTAAGCACCATAAACTGAGGTCAAAGCAGAATTCAGAACTTGGGTGCCAGTCTAACTGGGATGAGGACCAAACTTTAGCAGGCAGTAGGTGAACAGCAAGAAGCATCCAGGGGATCACAGACCTAGACATGGCAAATGGTATTTTTTAAGCCCAAGAAATCCAACCGCTTGGACAGAGGATAACATAAGGCTGGATTTAGAGCTGGGGGTTAAGTGCGAATATTCAAAAACAGTAGAGAAGTGTGAGCCAGGTTGCACCATATATCATAATCTCACTTAGTCCCGTGCTTTCCAAGACAGTCACACACATTCAGGCTGTTAGGGCTTTGAGATACCCAATTATATCCTCTTCCTGACCACGGAGCACACACAGGACACTACTTGAAAGGGAAGAAGTACTGATTTTACTAATCAGTACCCATAGTCTCCCAACGCAGGGCTTTCCTGCCAAAACTGGAGTGGGGAACATAGCTTGGCATGAGACCAAGGTGACATTTCCCACTTTCAACCAAAGACCCAGATCTTGGGACCCATAGTCCCAGATATTCCTGTAGTGATATCTAAGAGCCCAGAACAAGTTGTAATTTCATTTCCCAGGAAACTGCATGGATGCCTCTAGCCAGCCTCTAGCTTGACACCATAGCAGAAGGACTAAGTGAGCCAGTTACACTTGGGCAGTTAGGAAGAAATAGCAGGACTTGTTCTGCTATTGAAATACAATCATTCTACCCCCCAGTAAAATGTGGCTTATTAAATGTCAGTCCCCCATGGGGCAGCTGAAGCAGATAAGGAAGTATAACATACCTTTGGCCAAGGCAGGAATAGAGAAGCTATTGTTTCATGTTCCAGGTTTAAGAACAAAGAATTACATAGACCTATATGTTCCTCTAGTTTCATGATGTAAGTATTTACCTCCCAAAGAGTCAAGCCATTAAGCCAGCACCAGAATCATAAATGAAGCATCAACACCAAGATAAGGTATAAAGGTGTGGAAGGTGGTAACACACAAAAACATATGTGAGATATATGGAAAGATTTGGTTCTTTCCAAATCAACCTAGAAGGCTTGGACATGGAGATGGTGTGTTTAGAAGTTTTTAAAATAACAATGTCAAAGCACGTCCACTTTGGAGAAGAGTTGAGTTAGAGCACTTCCACCATAGAAGTGCCTAAGAAGTGACAACTCAACAAAACAAACAACTTTTGTATCAAAACTACTTTGGCAGTCACAGCAGATTGTCTTCAAAATTACCAGATTATCTTCAAGCATTAAAATTTTTTAATGTAAATAGAACCTGAAGACAATTCTTTCCCCAAATTCCAGAAATAACTCATCTTCCTCCCAACTGTTCTTCATCTTGAGTTTCCTAATGGTACTACCATTCACCAGTCACTCAAGTCAGAAATCTGGGATATTACTCTTGCTCTCTCAACCTTCATAACCAACCCACAATCTACATCCTGTAGATTTCATCTTCTAAACAACTTGTGCATTTATTCTCTCTCCTCCATCTCCATTGGCAATGCATGATCCCAGAGCCTCATCTCTCTCTTGCCTCTCCCTGCCACAGGTATTATCCCTCA
The DNA here is from genome assembly GCF_001698545.2 of Rhinopithecus bieti. Classification (NCBI taxonomy): domain Eukaryota; kingdom Metazoa; phylum Chordata; class Mammalia; order Primates; family Cercopithecidae; genus Rhinopithecus; species Rhinopithecus bieti. Next base: position 1,299,861 of record NW_016812252.1, on the reverse strand, counting down.
CGCTTACTCCTTCTTCACTCTCCATCTGAAGTGAACTTTCTTGAATGCAAGCCAGAGGCATTCCTTTGCTCATGTTTGTGTTGCTTGAGGGTGTTTGTTTGTTTGTTTGTTTTTGTTTTTTGGGTTTTTTGCTTGTTTGTTTTGTTTTCCCACAAAGTTCACCTTCCCTTCTGGTTTTAATGAGAAGTTCATATCAGAATCAATTAAGGACCTTTTACAGACCTACTGAATAGAAATTTCCAAGGGCCATAGGAGATAGTTTTTAATAGGGAAATGGATAGTTTACTATGGGGAGCATAAAAGGAGCAGACTGATGGCACACAGAAGAGTTGCTAAGCAGCCTGAGATGGAAGACAGTGCATTTTTAGTGTTATCTGCAGAGTTATAAAAACTCCTCCAACAGGGCTCACCATTCTGTTGCTGGAGTTGAAATGGTAACAGATTACATGAATCTGCATACCATCATCAAACTAATCTCTAAATCATAGCACCAACTGTGCCACTTAATGATTCACTCACTGTCCACCCAATTCAACACCTTACACAGTATAACCTCAACCTGCCTTTCCAGCTTTATCTCCTATACCAAATCCTCCAAACAATTAAATTCTTCCCTGCATTCTGTAAAGTCCCTGAATCACACCTTTGCTCAGTCTTCCAGCCTTCCAGCCATCTGAAGTTCCCCCCAATCCCCACCCACATCACACCTGAAATCCCTGGTGGGTGGCAGCGAGGTGGGTAGCCCAATTAAAACAAAATAGGTCTCCCCTCTGTTTTCCTTCTTGCCAGGTTGTACAGGAACTTTGGCAAAATGTTGTTTGTGATTATATTATGCTTTCGAAGATAAAGAGGCCCATTGTGTGGGCTAATTATCATGAACAAACGTAGGAGCAAACGTAGCAAGCTTTCACTGGGCATCAGGTACTTACATGAGAATACTTTCAGTGTTTTACCAAACTTACTAAGGAATATAAAGCAGTAGAGCCAATAAAATTTAGACTCCTGCTTCTCCTAGGTGGGCCTTAGGTACAAATCAGCCAATAAGAAATAGTCACCAGCTTCTGGAATAACTACCCTAAGGAGAAAAACATTGTAAAGAGACACAGTGGCTCACACTTGTAATCCCAGCACTTTGGGAGGCCAGGAGTTCCAGACAAGCCTGGCCAACATGGTGAAATCCCATCTCTACTAAAAATACAAAAATTAGTCAGGCATGGTGGTGCAGGCTTGTAATCCCAGCTATTCTAGTGGCTGAGGCAGGAGAATCACTTGAACCTGAGAGGTGGAGGTTGCAGTGAGCAGAGATGTCACCACTGCACTCCAGCCTGGGCAACAGAGCAAGACACCATCTCAAATACATACATACATACATACATACATACATACATACATAAATAGTAAAAAGAAACAAAAAAGAAATGAGCCACACTCCTGTAGTCCCAGCTACTCTGGAGGCTGAGGTGGAAGAATCACCTGCACCCGGCAGGCAGAGGCTGCAGTGGGCTATGATCGCGCCACTGGACTCCAGCCTGGGTGACAGAGCAAGACCCTGTCTTGAAAGAAAGAAAAAGAAAGAAGAGAAAGATAGAAAGAAGAGAAGGAAGGAAGGAAGGAAGGAAGGAAGGAAGGAAGGAAGGAAGGGTGGGAGGAAGAGAGAGAAGAAAGAAAGAAAGAGAAAGGAAGAAGGAAAGAAAGAAAGAAGAGAAAGGAGGAAGGAAGGAAGGAAAGGAAGGAAGGAAGGAAGGAACGAAGGAAGGGAGAAAGAGAAGAAAGAAAGAAAGAGAGAGAGAGAAAGAAAGAAAGAGAAAGAAAAGGAAGGAAGGAAGAGAGGAGGGAGGGAGAAAGGGAGGGCGGAAGGAAGGAAGGAAAAGAGAGAAAGGAAAGAAGGAAAGCCTTGGTCCTGTAGTATCCTTTCATACTGCATCCTGCTAATCAGAAGATGTGCTAAAGTCTCTGAAGGGGCAGAGTCCAGCAGCTGTCTGAAGGGTCATCACCATCATGTCTGTCAATAGTTACATTCATCCTGGACAAGACCCAGGAAGATTAGGGATGGTGCAGCTAAGCATCTTTGCCACTTTCTTTGTTTGCTGCACTAACAAAGAGGACTTATTTTGGTTTGGTTTGGTTTAAAGTTTCTGATGTTAAGAGCGATTGATTAGACTGGGCCATGTAGATGGGTTAAGGAGGATTAAGGTAACAGGTTTCCTCCAGCCCTTAACTCCTCTAGATAACCCCAGCAAATAGCTTCATTGACCCTACTTTCTCCTTCTTCCAGGGAGCTTAGCACTTGGACTACAGGATATAAGAGCTACAAGCACCCTAATTCAGTCCCCTCAAATCTGCCTTTCCACACACAGTCTGGCTGCTGCTTAGGATGAGACATATTTGACAAAAGCACATTTGAAAAACAATGCTTTCCAGTTAGGATATAGAATGACATATGTACATCCCACCTAACTGCCCAGAGTTATGGAGGCTTAGCCAGTCCACAGCCATCTGCTCTGCCTTTCACTATACAAGGGCCAACTGAAATAGAGGAATATGGGGGACAGGGAGAGACAGGAGCTGGTGCAGGCAGTTGAAAAAAGTAGTGTGTTCCTACAGTGACAGAGGAAAGCAGTGACAGAGGAAAACACCCGAACAGAGGAGAACAGGGAAGGCTACTCCAAGAAGGAGGTGCCTCAGCTGAGCTCTGACAGAGAGCCTGAGTCTCCTGGGGAGATCCCTTCAGCCCAGATATGGGCAAGATGTGGCTGGGTGTATTTGTTTTAAAATGCCTTCATGTCTTCCAGGGTGAATTCCTGCTGCCAACTTTTTTTTTTTTTTTTGGAGACAGACTCTTGCTCCATTGTCTTTTTTTTTTTTTTTTTTTTTTTTTTTTTTTAGACAGACCTGTTCTCCCAGGCGGTGTCTCCCAGGCTGGAGTGCAGTGGCGCGATCTCAGCTCACTGCAACCTCTGCCTCCTGGATTCAAGCTGTTCTTCTGCCTCAGCCTCCCAAATAGCTGGGATTACAGGTGCTTGCCACCATGTCCAGCTAATGTTTGTATTTTTAGTGAAGACAAGGTTTCACCATGTTAGTCAGGCTGGTCTCGAACTCCTGACCTCAAGTGATCTGCCCACCTCGCTTCTCAAAGTGTTGGGATTACAGGCAAGAGCCACCACATCTGGCCAACAATAAATTATTTAATTAGGACACGTGAAGATTCTATGACCTAGAACTGGGACAGATGAGTGGCTCTATATCTTGGTAAAGCAATATTATCTTACGCTACAATTAGCTCTACTCACTATTGGAATGTCCTTCTAAATACTATTCTTATCACATTAATTTCCTGCTCAAGAATTTATCAGGCTTTTCAATGTCCTTTGAAACTAACCTAACCCAACTTTCAATGCCATCTCCATGTGTAATGCCCAAAATATCTCCCAGTCTTATCCTTTGGCTTCAGCCAAACCTGTTGCCCAATCAGCTTGGGTACAAAAATTCTTATTTCCTCCTATTTACCCTTGATTGGGCTGTTCCCATTATTTGGACAGGAAAGGAGGATGGAAGTGGGAGTACAAAGGGAGTGGGGAGGGAGAAGGAGGACAAGATAATAGAGAGGAAGGGAATGTGAAGAAATAAAGAGAAAGGGAATAAGATGTTTGCACTGAGCTACCTGATTCCATCCAACTTCCCAGCATGTATTTTGTGCTTTTCCTCCATGCAGCCCTTTTCAAGGAGGCAAATCAATTGTTTGACACACTTTGAGTAAGTACTAAGTGTTTACCTCCAAGGTATTATTCTGCTTTGTGATTTCTAAAGTCATCTCTACCCCACAGAAAATGATATAAAAAGAAGACAAGTTAATTTTTAGTCACAGATGCAGAGAACAAGACAAGTCTTCTTGTGGAGTCCTGGTCCTCTACACAATTTTGGGTTCTTTGTGCATCAATGCTTCATTTTGCTCATCCTTAGTCCTCAGAGCAACTACACATGTTATTAAGTTACAGACTGAAGCAGAGATGCAGTACACTGGGTTTCAGCAAAGTTCTCCCCCATGCAGTCATTTCTTTTTTTTTTTTTTTTTTGAAACAGAGTCTTGCTCTATCACCCAGGCTGGAGTGCAGTGGCACGATCTCAGCTCACTGCAAGTTCCACCTCCCGGGTTCAAGCCATTATCCTGCCTCAGCCTCCCCAATAGCTGAGATTATAGGCGTGCACCACCATGCCCAGCTAATTTTTGTATTTTTAGTAGAGACAGGGTTTCACCATGTTGGCCAGGATGGTCTCAAACTCCTGACCTCGTGATCCACCCACCTCGGCCTCCCAAAGCGCTGGGATTACAGGCGTGAGCCACCGTGCTCGACCCTCTTTTTTTTTTTAAGACAAGGTCTTCCTCTGTTACCCAGACTAGAGTGCAATATGTGATCATAGCTCACTGAAGCCTTGAATTCCTGGGCTTAAGGGATCCTCCTGCTTCAGCCTCCTAGGTAACTCGGACTATAAGCATGCACCACCATGCCTGGCAAATTTTCTTATTTTTATAGAGATAGGGTCTTACTATGTTGCCCAGGCTCGTCTCAAACTCCTGGGCCCAAGCAGTCCTCCTGCCTCGGCCTCCCAAAGTGCTGAGTTTACAGGCATGAGCCACCTTGCCTGGCCCAGTCATTTCTTAAATAAGTGCAAAACACTGGCCCTATATCAATAGCCTTTCTTCTTTCCTTCTTAGATTTGACATCCCACCAAAATCCTGCCCGTGAAGCCACCTCACATGTGTACATGTAATGACAAAGCACCAGATGAACCCACAAATAATTCAATCTAAAGCCAAAGACAATTCTGAATGATTTGCCTCGACAGAACTGAATTTGTCAAATGCTCTGATGTTCTACAAGCATAATTGCACTTCATAATTTGTTGCCACACAGTCACTAGGAGACAGAAGTGCTGAATTAATTGTATCATTTTGTGACCTCTTGACTTTTTCCATTAAGACCAAGTTTATTTCTCAACATGGGAAGATTCATTTATTTGTGTAGAATGATTTCAATAATAAAACCAGAGCATAAGTGAACAGTGTGCACAAACAGCTGCTATCAAATGGCTATGTGATCACACTGTAGTTCAGCTTAAATGCAATTTGTGTCAAATGCATTAATGGAGAATGTGATGAGTATTTGATTTGTTTTGGCTTTGTGGCCAAATAGCATCATTTCTCAAGGATTTGGATATGCGTTTGTGACTAGGTGAAACTAGTAAGTCATGTTCACCTGGAGGGTCATTTTTGGGGTCTGGATGCACTCCTGGAAGAGCCAGGCTTTGCTGTGGAGACACCTAGGAAGATCGCTCACGCAGGGTGCTCCAGATCCCAAAGAGGCCATCAAGCATGTGCTGTTTTCGAGTCCACAGGGGTGTATTATTTTCCAAAAGCTTATAGTAACCTGATTTATTTTCATGTAAGTGAGGAGTGAGGAATGTAAAAAATTGAAAAAATCTAAATCATTCATGGCCTCTTCTAAGTCAGAAAAGCTAGTTTTTCAGATGCTGTCTACTGTTTAGTTTTTTCCATTGATGATCTTGAGTATGAATGCTAGTTAATCCTAAGACCTTACACTGTGATAAAATTTATGTTATTTCATATACTTATAAATTCTATTTATCTAGTTTGTTCCAATGAATTATTGATTAAAATGATATATAAGTAGTAATACGGCTTTAAAGTGATTAAAACATACATTATCAAGAAATTAATCATTTGAGCATTACTATATCAGACATTTTTAAGAAACTTGGGACAGATTAGCGGTCAGTGCAGTGTTGTTCTTTCTTATTTCCCCTGAAAAATGGGAAAATTAAGCTAAATGTCTGGTACATGGAAAAGATCTGACATTACCATTACCCAGAGGTTTCTGGGAATGGTAGGGCAGCATGCAGCAACAGCAGCCTGGAGGGTGGAGAACACACAAATGTTTAGGGGGAGGACAGGATGCTGGCACTAGGGAGCCTCAGAATAAGCTGCAAGCCATTAAACCTCAGGCTTGAAAAACGGTGCCTTTTGATGAGCCATGCTCTGACCCAGAAATATCTTTCCTCTTTTAAAATGTAGAGTTTCATGTCTGATGAGCAGATTTGCATGTATGTACTCAGAAGCCAGAAGGAAATATGGAAACACTCAATACAGTACTAAACTTATTTGATTACCACAGCTCTTCTTGAGATTTTTAAAGTGATATAGTCCAAACATAGGATGAAGTTGTTTTTTCTGCCACATGTATATAAATGGTTTATAAGGCAAATTAACAGTGCAAAGGTTTCAGATAGAAATTTCATATTGAAATCATTGTTTTCTTCTTTTTTATTTTACTTTCTGTTCCAGGATACATGTGCAGAATATGCAGGTTTGTTACATAGGTATACATGTGCCATGTGGTTTGCTGCTCCTATCAACCCATCATCTAAGTTTTAAGCCCCGCATACATCAGGTATTTGTCCTAATGCTCTCCCTTCCCTTGCTCCCCACCCCTAGTATGTGTTGTTCCCCTCCCTGTGTCCATGTGATCTCATTGTTCTACTCCCACTTATGAGTGAAAACATGCGGTGTTTGGTTTTCTGTTCCTGTGTTAGTTTGCTGAGGATGATGGCTTCCAGCTTCATCCATGTCCCTGCAAAGGACAGGATATCATCCTTTTTTATGGCTGCATAATATTCCATGGTGTATATGTACCACATTTTCTTTATCCAGTCTGTCATTGATGGATGGGCATTTGGGTTGGTTCCATGTCTTTGCTATTGTAAATAGTGTTGAAATAAACGTATGTTGCATGTGTCTTTATAGTAGAATTATTTATATTCCTTTGAGTATATACCCAGTAATGGAATTGCTGGGTCAAATGGTATTTCTGGTTCTAGATCCTTGAGGAATCCCCACACTGTCTTTCACAATGGTTGAAGTAGTTTACATTCCCACCAACAGTGTAAAAGCATTTCTATTTCTCCACAGCCTCACCAGCATCTGTGGTCTCTTGACTTTTTAATAATTGCCATTCTGGTCGGGCGCGGTGGCTCACGTCTGTAATCCCAGCACTTTGGGAGTCCGAGGCGGGCAGATCACGAGGTCAGGAGTTCGAGACCATCCTGGCTAACATGGTGAAACCCCGTCTCTACTAAAAATACAAAAAACTAGCCGGGCGCGGCAGCATGCGCCTGTAGTCCCAGATACTCGGGAGGCTGAGGCAAGAGAATGGCGTGAACCCGGGAGGCGGAGCTTGCAGTGAGCCGAGATTGTGCCACTGCACTCCAGCCTGGGTGACAGAGCGAGACTCCGTCTCAAAAAAAAAATTGCCATTCCAACTGGTATGGGATGGTATCCCATTGTGGTTTTGATTTGCATTTCTCTAACGATCAGTGATGATGAGCTTTTTTTCATGCTACATAAATGTCTGTTTTAAAGAAGTTTCTGTTCATATCCTTTGCCCACTTTTTGTTGGGGTTGTTAGGTTTTGTTTTGTTTTTTTTTTGTTTTGTTTTGTTTTGTTTTTCTTGTAAATGTAAGTTCCTTGTAGATTGTGGATATTAGACTTTCGTCAGATGGATAGATTGCAAAAATTTTCTCCCATTCTGTAGGTTGCCTATTCACTCTGATGATAGTTTCTTTTGCTGTGCAGAAGCTTTTCAGTTTAATTAGATCCTATTTGTCAATTTTGGGTTTTGTTGCAATTGCTTTTGGTGTTTTAGTCATGAAGACTTTCCCCATGGTCTATGTCCTGAATGGTATTGCCTAGGGTTTCTTCTAGGATTTTTATGGTTCGGGGTTTTAATTTAAGTCTTCAATCCATCTTGAGTTAATTTTTGTACAAGGTATAAGGAAGGGGTCCAGTTTCTGTTTTCTGTGTATGGCTAGCCAGTTTTCCCAGCACTATTGACTAAACAGGGAATCCTTTCCCCATTGCTTGTTTCTGTCAGGTTTGTCAAAGATCAGATGGTTGTAGATGTGTGGTGTTATTTCTGAGGTCTCCATTCTGTTCCATTGGTCTATATGTCTGTTTTAGTACCAGTACCTGCTGTTTTTATTACTGTAGTAGAGTTTGAAGTCAGGTAGCGTGATGCCTCCAGCTTTGTTCTTTTTGCTTAGGATTGTCTTGGCTATATGGGCTCTTTTTTTGGTTCCATGTGAAACTTAGAGTAGTTTTTTTTCTAAATCTATGAAGAATGTCAATGGTAGTTTGATGGGAATAGCACTGAATCTATAAATTACTTTGGGCGGCACGCCTTTCAAAAACATCAGAAACAGTCATTTATATAAAAGCAGTGGTATGTTAAGTACATTTGCATGTTGCTTATCTGAAGGATAAACTCTCCAAAACAAGCACATATGTAACCAAGAATCCAGAAACAAACATGACAACATTCTTCCCATTCTTCAGCATGCAGATTAAACCCCACCTTCTCTGAGAAGCTGCATACCTTGCTCCCAGGGAGTTGTTGGCTCCTGCAGACACAGTACTGGGCACTCATTTGGAGATGACATTCATTTCTGAATCCCCACCCCACCCCTTGATCTGGGAGTTCTCAGAGAACAGGGACCATGTCTTTTATCTCTTTGATGAAGCATGTTCTCCTGACATGAAGAAGGAGCCAATAATTGCAAGAAGAAAAGAGCGGGGAGGAAGAGAAAAGGGAAAAGAGGAGGAGGTAGGAGAAGATGGAGGAAATTAAAGAAGAACAGAAAAATTTTCTAAAAGGAAAATAGAACCACCATAGATTATCATTTTTTAATGTCAAGGAAGTACTACATTATGAAAAATCATGTGCTAATGTAAAGAGTGATAGAAGACAGTAGAGACAGACAGCAAAAGACCTCTATGAAGCATGTGCTATCTTCTCTGTGCTCCAGTAATTTAACACAGCAGCCCAGAGCTGCTAGGGGCAAACAAACCATAAGGGGACAAGACTGAGTAGTTGCTGGATGTAAAATACAAGGTAAAGTGGGAGCTTGGTCAGAGACAAAAAGCATGGGAACTGAGTTATAATACTTAGATCTGGCATTCAAGGACTTGCTTAGGTAGGACTGGGGCCAGAATCCTTACTGGGGCCAAGTGAATGGCACCAGTTGACAGGCTTAAAGAAGGGCAGGAGCAACAAGACAAGGTCATTATATTTACTCTTACCTTCTATTAATCTTCAGTTATTTCCATTTTTGCTCAACTAACTTTCTGGAAATATCAGTGAAGCCTAGAATGGTAATACAGTTAATATATCTAAAGATGGGAGGCAAAGTGTCACCGGTTTGAGTTCTCTAGAAGCAGACACTTGAGATGGAGTTTGAGTTTCCAAGGTTTATTGGAATTCCAAGGGAGGAAGTAGGATTGAACAGAGGGAGAAGTCAAACTGCAGCACATCCCTGACAAAACCTTAGCCAATGTGAAGGGGAGTTCTGGAGGAAATATTGCTGATCATAATTGTTCATGTCAGATCAAAGTGGCCAAGCTTCTATACCCCTGCCTTGCTCTGTCACCAGATGCAGCCTATCCTATAAAGGTATTACCTCAGACAACTTGGCTTTCTATAGATCAGCCCAACCCTTCAGGAGCTGATGGCTGGAAGTTTATGCTGACCACCCCACAGCTGAAAGGGAAACTGAGTGGTGCATCTCTGTTTTATTCATAGTCCACCCTTTGCACTGCTCAAAACCACTTCTCTTATACATTTAGGAAACATTTATTCAAGAATTCTGTTAGGTCTCTCTACTTAAGTGGAAGTTCATTAGAGGGTCTCGTGGGCTGAATTGTGTTCCCCCAAAATTCATATGTTGAAGCTTTAAACCCCAGTACCTCAGAAAATAACCATATATTTCTAGATAAGGTCTTTAAAGAGGTAATTAAGCTAAAATTAGGTCTTTAGGGTTTATCCTAATCCAATATGACCTGGGTTCTTTTTTTTTTTTTTTTTTTTTTTTTTTTTGAGACAGTTTCGCTCACTCTTGTGGCCCAGGCTGAAGTGCAATGGTGCAATCTCAGCTCACTGCAACCTCCACCTCCCAGGCTCAAGAGATTCTCCTGCCTCAGCCTCCTGAGTAGCTGGGATTAATTTGTTCACAGAGGAAAGACTATATGAGAACACAGCAAGAAGGTGACAATCTGCAAACCAAGAAGAGAGACCTCAGAAAAAAGCAAACATACTGACACCTTGATCTGGGACCTCTGGCCAACAGAAAAGTAAGAAAATAAATCTCTATTGTTTAGGCACCCCGTCTGTGGCACAGTCATCCCTCTATATCTGCAGGTTCCATATCCCTGGTTCCACACCGTAGATTCAACCAATCATAAATTGAAGATATTTGGGGGAAAAAAATAAAATAGAAAATTACAACACAACTATTAAAAATAATACAAATAAAAAACAATACAACAACTATTTACATAGAATATACATTGTATTAGGTACTATAAGGAGTCTAGAGATGATTTAAAGTATACGAGAGAATGTACATAGGTTGTATGCAAATATTGCACCATTTTATACAAGGAATTTGAGCATCCACAGATATTGGTATCCTTGGCTCTTCCTAAAACTAATCTCCTGGGTTTGGTTTCAGGGATGACTGTATTTTGTTATGGCAGTCCAAGTAAACTAATATAGAAGGAGATAGTAGGATGAACCACAGTCCTGCTGCTGCAATTGGTCTCAGGACCACAGTGGATCCTCACTGTCTCCCTCCTCCATTTTCCATTCTAGATTCTTCTCATCTTCAGCTAGCACCTCTGCAGGTTTCAGTGGCTTCCCCTGGTGGATTGACCAAGACACTCATGCTCAAGTCCCTCAAGCCACTTGTTACCATACCCTTCCCAGGTTGGGCTTACTCTGCCTGTTCATTTTCAGTCACAATTGGTCAAGGGAATACCAAGAGGAACCCAAGTGAATCAGCTGAGTTTCATGTAATTTCCTCTCTGGCTACATTAGTAACAACAGGCTACATCTTCTTGGTAATCAGGAAGTCGCCATGCCAAGACAGTAACTCCTTTTCTTTACTGCAGATCCCTAGACACAAGGATGCCAAAGTTCCCAAGCAGCAGCCATAATAGCACAAGAGCTTAAAATTAAACGGGACCCTTACTATGCCCTCCAGTGAAAGTGGGTCCTCTGGAAACTAGAGCTTCTGACCTTAGAGAGCCCAGAGTCTCAAGGACATGAATCACAAAGTCCCTCAGTGGACCCTTGGCAGTGATGGTAAGTGGGGTTATTCCTGCTTCTATTTGTTTGTTCAAAGACCCATGTGTTCTTCCTATTGGAGACATAGCAACCTATTTTAAAAGTCTTTGATTCCATGCATACACTGTGTCTTCAAGGATGGCACCCTGTCCTCAAAGGATATTACCTAATAGTTGGAGTTCTGGCTATTTCTTCAGCAGGCTGCTCCAATGCTTTATCAGGCCGTCAGCACGTGAATGGCCCAACATGTAAAATGATCAGTGTATTCCATGGTCATGGGCCCACTCCTGTACTTTCTTTGCTGTAAAATGGATCCCCTGGTGTGACACTGTATGTGGGGCCTGAATCAGTGGATAAGAATCTATAGACCATCAGGTAGTGGTGCAACTTGAAGCCCTACAGACAGGAAAGCCAAACCTATACACAGAATAGGTGTTTGCTCCTATGAAAACCAACCTCTGGCTCTTCCTGGAAGGAAGGATCCCAATGTCCTCAACAGCTTGCCTTCAAGTAGCTAGTTGGCCTCCTCGAGGGATGGTGCCATCAGAATTGTGCTCAGAATTAGTGTCTGTTGGTGGCAGGTTGATTTTATGTTGTGCAATAACTATATCTGTCTTGACAAATAGGAGTCTCTGCTGTTGGGCCAATAAGTAGTCTCCACCTTGGCCACCGTGGCCAGTTTGTTCACGTGCTCATCATGCAGTTGGCCAATGACAGAGAATGGCTCTTGTCAATGGACTGGGTCATTTGGCCTACCTGGGTTGTTTAGTGCTTCCTCTAGAGCAAACACTCTCTGGTGGGTGATAAAATGTGATACAAAGATCTTCACACTTTTGCCCACTCCCATGTGTCCTTTTACATGCCCTTCTTCCAGATGTCCTTATTTCCAGTCTTATTTCCAGTCTTCTAATATTTTCCTTACAGTCTCTTGACCTGCTGGTTAGGCCATTTGCCACTGCTCATGAGTGTTAGTCTTACCTTAGACACTTATCTTTCCATGAAAAGTGGATTCCAGGTCTGCCACACAAAACTATGGCCATCGGGAAAATATTCTGTCACCACTGTCTTTCAAGGCAACACATAAGAAACGTAAAAGTGCCACTACTATCCCTTTTAGCCTGTGTGTACCTACCATGCCAATCTATTCATACACAAAGATCAAGATTATTCTCCTATTTCAGCTTGTTGTACATGATCCTCTATACAGGTCACAGTTCTAGTAAAACAGTGATGGGTGTGCTGGGGGTCAGTTGGTTTGCATCCTCTCGTCCTACTCATTCTTGATCCCAGATATACAAGTTCCATGTTACAAAGAATTATTGTTGAGAGCACCCAACCTATGGCCTGGTGGGTCTGACAGGGCCCAATTCATGAGGAGCAGTTCCAGTCATATGGTGGCCCATGGTCATGTGGTCTGTCTTTACCAGAGCCTAGTGGCACAACAGAAGTTGCTTTTTGAAAGACGTATAATTTTCTGCTGTAGATGACACAGCTTTGTTCCAGAAATCCAGGGGCCATGTTATGATTCTCCTACTGGAGCTTGTCACAAACTCCACACAGCATCTTTTCCTATTACCAATATCTCCATCTCCAGCATCATAGGGTCTGCTGAACTGTCGAGCTGAAAGGTGCAGCATCCTTTTCAGCTCTGGGGCCTATTAAATCTAGCAGTCTTTTATGCCACTCAGTGTATATACCAGATAAGTATCTCTTGATGTGGAATATCCTGCCTCGAAAACCTAAAGAGTCCCACCAGGTGTTGTGTTTACTTCTTTTTGGCAGATGATGCAAGACACAATAATCTTTTCATTTTGAATGGGATATCCCAGCAATCCCCTGATCACTAGACTCCTAAGTATTTTACAGATGTGGCAAGTTGTTGGATCTTCACAGGGCTTATCTCCCATTTCTGGAGCACTTGTGTTTACCAAACACTCCAACTTGTTGTCCAGGCTGATCAGCACAGTGTGACTGATGTAATGGACCAATGTGATGCTCTGCAGAATGCTTAAAAGGTCTAGATCTCGTCAGGCCATATTATGACAGAGAGTGGGAGAGTTAGAAAACCCTGGAGGGAAGATGTCAAGTATATTGTCGGGTTTTTCAATGTGAATACAAATTTTCTGGTCCTCATTTCTGGTTGGGATAGAAAAGAACACATTGGCCAAATTCGTGTTCCACATCATGTACCTGAGGTCATATCCATTTTTTCTAACAAAGATACCCGATCTGACACACGGGCTGCAATCAGGTCCATCACTTGGTTGAGCTCAGGATAGTCCATTGTCATCATCCAACATTCATCCAGTTTCTCCAGGGGCCAGACTAGTGAATTAATTTGAGATATTATGGAGACCACTTCTCCTGACCCTATTAGATCAGGAGTTGGCAAAGTAAGGCCCAAAGACCAAATCCAGCCTGCCCCCTATTTATGTAACTAAAGCTTTACTGGAACACAGTGACACCCATTCATTTACACATTTTATGGCTGTTTTTATGCTGCAGCAGCAAAGTTGGGTAGTTGTGACAGAACATATGGCCCACAAAGTCTAAATTATTTACTATCTGTCACTTTACAGAAAAAAGAATTCACCAACTCCTGCTATAGTTCCTTAAAGGTGACACTTATCTCCACAATTCACCCTGGGATGCAATATTGATTTTGGTTTATGACTTAGCCATGGTGCAATTGGATGATTTCTGAGATTTCCATGTGGCCTTCTCTACTATGCTAGCTCTTACCCTTTCCTACCATGATAACTCTTTCCCCAGAGACCAAAAAGCCAATATTGAGGTTGTACCAACTGTCAAGTGTGTCAGTCACAATTATACATTCAGGAACTGAGTAAATGACTACTGGGTGAGTGCTCAGACCCAGTGGATCCAATGTAAGATCCCACATGACCCTACTAGATCCCACATGACCCTACTCTAACAGAGGGTCAACAATGACATTTTAGGTCTCTAGGTATCAATGTCAACTCAGAGCTGGTGTTCAAAAGTCCTCAAAATATCAGGGTATTTCTCTTTCTCCACATTCAATTACCTGAGAAGTGGCCAAAATCCTGTTGAGGAAAGAATCATGATAGAAAAAATTGCCATGGTGTTGTAAGGACCTTCCCTCCTAGAAACCTAGCCACTGCATCAGTCAATAGACTAGAAGTCTACAAACTGCCTGGTGTCTGGAAACTAGGAAGTGAACATAACTTTTTACTGGAGCAATCACCTTCAGCCTTCTAATTATCCATCCTTGATTATGCTGCTAGTACAAGCTAGGTAGTACCCTTGTCCGATGTCCATTCTTTTAACTTCTTAGGGCACTATATTCAATTCACCATCTCCATAACCCTCTGTGGATCAGGTCCTCTCGGCTTCCACTTTAACCTTACTGGTTGTTGCAATGATTGTAATTCCCTCGTATTTTGGAGACTAAGCACCACAACCTGACTACAGCTCTTTTAGGGTCCTATCATCCCCAAGGCCATCAGTGAGTCAAGTTTTATAACATCTTTTATCATTGGCTCCAGCCTATAGGGGATAGCTACCACTGAACATCTTAGTGGTGCCAAAGGCCCTCTCACTAATGCATTTCATTTTTTTTTTAACTATTCGTTTAGGTTCAGGGATACATGTGCAGGTTTGTTATATAGGTAAATTGTGTGTTGCAAGGGGTTGGTGTACAGATTATTTCATCACTCAGGTACAAAGCATAGTACTTGACTGGTAGCTTTTTAATCCTCACCTTCCTCCCACGCTCCACCCTCAGGTAGGCCTCTTACCAGCACATTTCTTTTGCTGTTCTTAAATGATGTGCCCTCATTTAAGAAGAGCAAAAAGAATATGCTGGAACATAGTCATTTGGCTAGCCTTCCAGCTGTGCAAAGTATACCTATTCTAGCATGCCCACTTTCCTGAGCTGTTTAATCCCTTTATCCACCATCTGCCAAGGCAATTCTGGCATTTAAACTTTTCTAAGCATGGTGCATTGCTTCTTTCATGCTTCCAGGAGCCATCCTAGTAGCAAGTTCTCACTTAGTCAGGGGTCCTTGCCAGGATGTTAAATCCTGAATGTTAGGAGAGTACTTCCAAGTCAACAAAGTCTTCCCTATTCAATTTATGTTCTGGCCCCCCTGATCAAACACTCTTAGAATCTAGTCTCAGTATACATTGACTGCATCTTGCAGCCTTTTAAAAGTAGAATATTTTTTCTTCCTTATCAGGACCAGCACATTCTCAGCTGGGATGTACTGAGACCAACCCTGGTTATAGGTCTAATCCCCAAGAGGGGAAGTAGGAGTGGATTCTAAGGGGGTGGTACCCACCGCCTTTTGGTGAAGAGGTCTCTGCATCCTCTTCCAGCACAGAGGAGTGCTAGTACTTATCAGAGAGTGTTTAGCCACTTTTGCAGCCTCAGAATTTTCAAGGCAGTATAGGAAGGCACAATGCTTAGAAGCATTGCCCAGATGTCTTTATCTCATGTGTTTGAGTCCTAGGATTTCCTAATCAGGGCCCTAACTCAGGCATAACAGATCGCTTCAAGTGGACATTTAACTTTCCTTGATATTCAGCCACTGAACCTATAAGGTTCTAAGCTTGATCCTTGGCTTCCTCTTGTTCTCCCAGCAAGACAAGGGGCTTCTTTGTATATAACCAAGGAGACTCTTTGGCTTTCACACCTGGCTTTCAATTGCCTGCTACTTATTCTCCACTGTTCATTATCTTAGTGTAGAATATCACTGACACTGACCAATAGCTATCCAATACCGTTACCCTTAGATCTCCTGTTTCTTCATACCTTTCAAACAGTCTGACACATCTCATCTGCTAGTATATTCCTTTCCACTGTACAATACCCCCAATTCACCACTGTTTAACAATTGAACCTCCATCTCATACCAGATGCTGTCTGTGATCACCCACCAACAGTGATAAGCTCCTCACTACAGACAGGTGGTGAATAATCCTATGTATCTCATTGTCGACACTCTTTAACCAGCCATTCGTGGTACCAACCATTCCAGCTTGGGTTCTCTGGAAGCAGATGGGGAGAGAAAATTTAAGGTGTAAGGTGCTCATTAGGGACCAACACCTTTGAAAGGAAAGGGTGAAAGCAGGATTAGCTTACAGTGCAGGCGGGATTGGGCTGGAACGGTTGGGCCTTTATACTGCCACCTTGTTAAATCACTGGATGTTGGCTGTTAGGGAAGTTGTAACCTCAGCTATCTATAGCTGAGGCCAACCCTTGAAGGCACTCACAGCTGGCAGTCACCTGTGGGGCAACCACACTTCCTGGTACACCCGGAAAGCAAGTCCTTCCTTGGAGAGGAATCTGGGTGGTTCATGTCCATGTCTACTGCACAAAGATTTTCAGTTACTACTCCTCAATATGCATTTTCCCTTTAATAAAACCATAATTCTTACTTGAGCAGAGTAACTGCTGAGAATAAACACTACATTTTCCAGCCTCCCTTGCAGGAGTCATGGCCATGTGGCCAAGCTCTAATCAATGAATTGTGGGCAGATGTTTCACGTAACATTCCCAGGAACCCAATCTTCCTAAACAGACGACTGCTCCTTATCCTTTGTCCTTTTTCTTCATCCCTTCCTCATTGTTGACCAGAATGCAACATGATGTCAGAGTCTGCTATAGCCCTCCTGGGACATGAGGTGATTGTGCAAATAAGATCACACGTGTGACCAACAGGATGGAGGTGGCCAGGGCTCTGAGGACTTTGTGAAGCAGAGCTACATACCTTCCCTTGATTCCCTGTCTCTGGACTCTCAAGAGACACAAATAAATTCTGTCTTATTTGGATCATTGCTATTTTGAGTCTCTGGTTTGTTGTTGTTGTTGTTGTTGTTGTTGTGTTGTTTTTCTTTTCTTTTCTTTTCTTTTTCTTTTTTTTTTTTTTTTTGAGATGGAGTCTCACTTTGTCGCCCAGGCTGGAGTGCAGTGGTGCAATCTCGGCTCACTGCACACTCTGCCTCCTGGGTTCAAATGATTCTCCTGCCTCAGCCTCCCAAGTAGCTGGGATTACAGGTGCCTGCCACCACAGCCGGCTAATTTTTGTATTTTTATTAGAGACAGGGTTTCACCATGTTGGCAGGCTGATCTCAAACTCCTGACCTCAGGTGATCTGCCAGCCTCGGCCCCCAAAGTGCTGGGATTATAGGCGTGAGCCACCATGCCCAGCCTTGGGTCTCTGTTTTTTTAATAGCCAGATCTAATTCTAATTGATTCAGATGGATGCTGGATAAGCATTTCCCAGGTGCAGGTTGCTCATAGGGAACAATTGTCCACTTTGGAGGAGACTCAGCTATGTTATAGAATGACCGTACTGGATCTCTAGCTAAAGTAATATTGCCTTAAAATCATATTCTCATCATAGAATTAGGATGCTCAGAGCTTTGCCTGGGACATTAACTTGAACCTTACTTGAATGTCCAGGGATACCAACCTGAAATGTAGGTGTGGGTTCCTTTATCCCTGATCATTCTAGGCCTGTGATAACCTGTAACTACTAGGATGACTCCCTACCAAGTCTCCCCTCCAGAAGCCACCTTTCCCTTGCAATGTCCTGGCTTTCAGATGCTACTCTGGTAACAGCCTCTTTCCCTAAATTGTTAAGATTTTCTTCACCAGTGGTGGAGTCCCCGGATGTTCTTTTTAGGCACACATGAGAATAAGCAAAACATTTAGTCTTTACTCTCTTTTTTCTCTTTTGTCTGTTTCTTTTTTTTTTTCTTTTTTTGTCAGCGGTATGACTATTTTTCATCTAGTGCAAATTCTTTCAGTTCTGGTGCCTAATTTGATTTTCTGTTTTACAGTGGCATTTGTCATTAACAGTTTCAAACTTGGAGTCGCGTTCCATATGCAAACCTACCATTCATCTTTTGTGTGATCTTGAAGAATTAATTTGCCCTCCCTGAGACTCAGTTTTCTCATCTGTTAAATGAGCCCCAGTTTTAGCAGATCATCTCCAACTTACCTTTGTGGGGGCGGGGCGGAGGGGGGAGGGGTTGTCCTGTGGTATCCGTGAGTTGCTACTGCCCTCTAGTGGTCATAAGATGATTTGATTTCCTCCAAAAAAGTAGCCCCAGGGCCTGATGGCTTTCTGGAAAAATGAAATGCAGTCTTCAGGACTCAACCATGTAACAGGCGAGCTGTATTGTCACATCCTGTTAGAATCCCACAGGGAAGGGCAAACAAAGAAAAGTGCAAACATTAGGTAAACTGTGGGATAAATGTCTAATTTAAAACAGAGAATAAATAAATCTCACAACTACCATCACAAACTTGACAATACCTTAAAGGTGTCAGTGACATAAAATAAGCCAAAACTGGTAGGTAAACTCTATGTTCCTTGTAAGATTTCAGAATCCTCTCTAGTATACCTTAGTATGTACCAAGATTGGGAATCAGAACCAAAACAGCTTTCAACTTATCCTTGCTATATACAGTGGCTCCTGTGTTGTCCATTTTCATAGCCCTAACCACCTTGCACATGGTCTAATATTTAGGAGGCATCTAGTCAACTTTACGGAGAAGGAAAATAAATCCACACAGTTGCATATGTCAAATTGCTTGTCCCATAGGGAGAATATTAACAGTTGATATTTAATAAGCATTTAACTCTGTGCCAAGCATTTAATACGCAATCACTCATTGAATTCTCATGACACCCCTATGACATAGGTGTAATCATTACCATAACCTCTTTACATATAAGGAAACTGCCCAGGCTCATAGTAGAATTGCATTCGCTCCCCTCTTGAAGTCAGGGATCACCATGTGATTTCAGTGGGCCAATGAAGTGTGAGTGGAAGTGGCCTTGGTTCAGGCCCCCATGATAGCATTTAAGAGCTGTATGACCTTGGGCACATTTCTTGACTTTTTGCACCTCAATTTCTAGCTGTGTGATTTTGAGCAGCTTACTTAACCCTCTGTGTTTCTGTTTCTTCATCTGCAAGCTGAAAGAATAAGCACTATCTCACCTGGATTTGTGAGGATTCAATGAGATCAATGAGATAGTGTGTGAAGGAGCTGGCAAGTGTGGACAGTCAATAAATGCAGTAATGTCTTTATAAAATTGTCAAGATTTTTTTTTCTTTTTTCTTCTTTCTTTCTTTTTTTTTTTTTTTTTTTTTTTTTTTTTGAGACGGAGCCTTGCTTTGTCACCCAGGCTGGAGTGCAGTGGCACAATCTCGGCTCACTGCAGCCTCTGCCTCCCAGGTTCAAGCGATTCTTCTGCCTCAGCCTCCCAAGTAGCTGGGACTACAGGCATGTGCCACCATACCTGGCTAATTTTTGTATTTTTTTTTTAGTAGAGATGGGGTTTCACCATATTGGCCAGGCTGGTCTCGAACTCCTGACCTCGTGATCTACCCGCCTTGGCCTCCCAAAGTGCTGGGATTACAGGCGTGAAACACTGCACCCCACCAGATTGTCAGGATTTTAAGAAAAGCTGTGCCTTTATATTAGGAATATTTTTGAAGTCGTTTAAAGATAAAAGAAGGAATTTCTATGGCACGATGAAGAACACGAGAAAGACCCAATGCAGAGCATGTACTTATGTTGAAACAAGTGTCGACATGTTCCTCCCAGTTTGACAGGACTCCTGACAGCAGCTCAGCTACACCTTTGGAAAGCCTGAGGGCACCAGCTTGGTTTATAGGCTGCTCACTGGGCTCTGCTGACTCACATATTCCCCTTGCCAATGCTGCATCTACTCTGAGCCTGGCACTGATTGCCAACAACAAGCCTGAGAAGCCGTGTCCCATCCAGAGGAGACACATGCATTTGTAGAAGGCGTAGCTGGTGGAGAAGTAGAGATGGGGCAGGGAATCAAGCAGCCTCTGATGAAAGGCACCACTGTCCGAGAGCTCCAACCTCACAGGCATCCACACCAAGTCAGATGAAGAGGAGTTCCTGGGCTGGCTTCCCACAGACATGGGGGAGTAGCACTATCTCCAGGCATCCCCCAGTGCTGTGCCATCTGTCAGAACCATAGACGCTCCCACTATCAAGGAGAGATCGAAAGAGGGAATGTGGTAGTGTGAGTCAACATCCACCAGGCACATGCGTGTTTATTCCTGACACTTTAAGGCGATGTTGTGCCGAAGTAGCTGCAGCCTGCTTGGTGCAGCCCAGCCCAGCAAGTGCACAAGTAGTGAAGCCAAAAGTCACTGAACTTTAATCCCACTTGACCCTGGGACTCGCATTTCACTATGTGCTTATTAATGCTGGAGAAGTACCTCACTGGCATCTGAAGACAGAAGGAACAATGTGGCAACAAAATACTCAATGTTAAAGCAAGCACATGGACCCACAGAGGTCTTTACATGCAGCTAAGCCACCATCCTCATATTCAAAGAAGGTGATTAGGGATCTCACATTGGGCAACTCGCACCTGAAAGGGTCTATTGCTGGCAAAGGCTATCTAGATAAACTTCCTGCTGTGAAATTTAGATGGCAATGGCTACCTGCAGGCTAAATGAAGAGGAACCCTGACAAGGTGTGTGTCCCTAGGAGGGAGATGGGTCCAGAGGCTATTCCCCTGCCCAAAAGTGGATTCTTGGATACAGTGTCTCAGGGCTCAGCTTAGGGCAAAACTTAGAGTTAACCTCAAAAAGTGTTCCTGGAAATGACACTAATAATCATATCTTCTACTTAAAATCATTATACTAGGCACTTTATATTACTTCATTTAATTCTCACTGCATTTCATATCTTCAGCTTCCAGATATGAAAACTAAGGTTCTGAAAGGTTAACTTGTCCCAAATCAAACAGCCAGTGAGTAGCAAAGAAATTCCAAATTATGTTCCTAGCCACAGTATCTGAACTTAGGTCTGTGATGGAAATATGGTAATGGATCCAGGAAAGAAACTCTCTTTCTCCAGTCAGACATCAGAAAGCACTGAAACTCTCTAAGGAACATCCTAGCTTGCAGAAATGCAAACAGAGCATTTTTCAGAGAAGTTTGGAAAATTAATAAGCAGAAGCTTGAGGAAGGTCTTCTCTCATGCTTCATAACTGAGGGCTTTGGAGTGGGATGCAGGATGAAAAACTATAGAAGTCCTAGCAGTAGTAGTAGCAACTATCAATGAGGGCCTATTTAGATGTCATGCCAAGCATTCTTCTAAGCCCTTTACATGTATTGACTATTTAATCCTGTCTACAACTCAGTGAGGATGGTGCTATTATTATCCTTATTTTACAAATGAAGAAACTAAGGTACAGATCATTTAAAAAGTTGTCCAGATCACACCACTGTGCTGGGATTTGCTGGATTTAAACCCAGGTGTTCTGGCTCTGGAGTCTTCAAACACAACCACTACACTGCATGATGACATGGAATAACAGTGGAGACCTGACCAGAGTGCCAGGACAGCAAAGGGAAGTTTGGAGGACTTGTAATGAGGAATGGCTAGTGACACTTCTGGTAGAGGAGAATTATACCCTCTGCATCAGTTTCCTGTTGCTGCTGTAACAAATTACACCAACTTAGTGGCTTAAAACAATACTCAATTATCATTTAACAGTTCCTACAGGTCAAGCACAGTGTGGACGAATAGGTGGTTTCTATAGGTCCAACACAGTGTGGATGAATTCTCTACCAGGGTCTCACCAGTCTAAAATCAAGTGGCTCTGATTCTCATCTGGAGCTCAGAGGTCCTCTTCCAAGCTCACTGGTGTCAGCAGAATTCAGTCCCTAGTGGTTGTAGGACGGAAGTCCCCATTTCCTTGTCACAGGGCCATGTTTGCCTTCAAACAGCAATAGCATATGCAATTCTTTTCATGCTTCGAATATCTCACTCTGATTTCTTCTGCCGCATTTCTCTGACTTCCATTTTGGCCTTCCTCTGGTGCCATCAGCCAGAGAAAGTTCTCTGCTTTTAGGGACTCATATGATTAAAGTAGACTCAACTGGATAATCCAGGATAATCTCCCTATTTTAAGATCCACTGATTAATAACCTAATTATGTTTCACTCCATGGCATAACACCAGAGTGTGAAAGCCAGGGGCCAACATTCTGCTCACCATGTCCTTCCACGTCTGGATTCCTGTGACTCAGCCCAGGGAGCCCAGGTTGAGCCTTATTTGCTAATAACCATTTCCTTCTTGACTTTCTCCATGAAAACAAGGACAGTGTTTATCTCGTGCATCACTATATCCCTGCACCAACACAATGCCCAGCACATAGTAGATGCTCAACAACACCTTCTGGTTGAATGGCTGACTGACCCTAACAATCATCATCAATAATCTATCAACTGTCATTTGCTTTTGGTGACTGAGAGAAAAAAAATAATAATTTACCTCCATCCATCAACTTTTGCACCTTCTCCCTTTCCCATAGTAGAATGAACAGGTTAATTCTTTAAAAAAATTCAAGGATTGGCAAGCAGGTATAATTATACGAGTGGCTGGAATACTCTAAATCACTCTTTGTAAGAGTTAATTCATCATATTGATTCTTCCTATCCATGAGCATGGAATATCGATTCTTCCTATCCATGAGCATGGAATATTTTTCCATTTGTTTGTGTCCCATCTGATTTCCTTAACTGGTTTTTCTTGACGTGGTTTGCCTATCTGCATCTGCAGGTGGCAAAAAATAACCCAAAATAAGATGGTGGAGTTAATGCCAATATATCAAGAATCACAATACATGTAAGCAGATTACATTTACCAATTAAAGTATAAAGATTATAAGAATTTTTTAAAGATCAACCTAGAATAAAACCAAAAGAAAGATGAAAAATAAAGTAATCCAAAACATATGTCACACAAATATTAGTTCACGCCTGCAATCGCAGCACTTTGGGAGGTCAAGGCAGGCCAATCACGAGGTCAGACCAGCCTGGCCAACATGGTGAAATCCCATCTGTACCAAAAACGCAAAATTAGCCAGGTGTGGTGGCATGCACCTGTAATCCCAGCTACACGGGAGGATGAGGCAGGAGAATTGCTTGAACCCGGGAGGCGGAGGTTGCAGTGAGCCGAGATCATGCCACCGTACTCCAGCCATAGCGACAGAGTGAGACTCCGTCTCAAAAAAAAAAAAAAAAAAAAAGAAAGAAAAGGAAGAAAACAAGAAAACTAAGCAAGTAATATTAATTGCACCAAAACGATCTTTAAGTTTTCTTTTAAATTCCAGGGTACGTGTGTATTATGTGCAAGTTTGTTACATATGTAAATGTGTGCCATGGTGGTTTGCTGCACCTGTCAACCCATCACCTAGGTATTAAGCCCAGTATGCATTAGTTATTTTTCTAATGCTCCCCCTCTCCCTACCCCAACAACAACAGGCCCCAGAGTATGTTGTTCCCCTCCCTGTGTCCGTGTGTTCTCATTGTTCAGCTCCAACTTATAAGCGAGAACATGCGGTGTTTGGTTTTCTGTTCCTGTGTTAGTTTGCTGAGTATAATGGCTTCCAGCTCCATCCATGTCCCTGCAAAGGACATGATTTTGTTCCTTTTTATGGCTGCATAGTATTCCATGGTGTATATCTACCACATTTCCTTTATCCATTCTATCATTGATGGGTATTTGGGTTGATTCCATGTCTTTTCTATTGTGAATAGTGCTGCAATGAACATACGTGTGCAGGTATCTTTATAACAGAATGATTTATACTCCTCTGGGTATATACCCAGCAGTGGGATTGCTGGGTCAATTGGTATTTCTGGTTCTAGGTTTTTGAGGAATCGCCCCTGCCTTCCACAATGGTTGAACTAATTTACATTCCCACTGATGGTATAAAAAATTCCAATTTCTCTGCAACCTTGCCAGCATCTATAGTTTCTTGACTTTTTAATAATTACCATTCTGACTCACGTAAGATGGTATCTCATTGTGGTTTTGATTTGCATTTCTCTAATAATCACTGATGTTGAGCATTTTTTCATATGTTTGTTGGCTGCGTAAATATCTTCTTTTGAGAAGTGTCTGTTAATGTCATTTGTCCACTTTTTAATGGGGTTGTTTGGTTTTTTTCTTGTAAATTTCTTTAAATTTCTTGTAGACTCTGGATATTAGACCTTTGTCAGATGGATAGATTGCAAAAAATTTCTCCCATTCTATAGGTTGCCTGTTCACTCTGACGATAGTTTCTTTTGCTGTGCAGAAGCTCTTTAGTTTAATTATATCTCATTTTTCAATTTTTGCTTTGGTCAATTGCTTTTGGTGTTTTCATTATGAAATCTGTGCCTGTGCCTATGTTCTGAATGGTATTGTCTAGATTTTCTTCTAGGGTTCCTATAGTTTTGGATTTTACATTTAAGTCTTTAATCCATCTTTAGTTAATTTTTGTATAAGGTGTAAGGAACTGGTCCAGTTTCAATTTTCTGCATGTGGCTAGCCAATTATCCTAGCAGCATTTAATTTAATAGGGAATCCCTTCCCCATTGCTTGTTTTTTTCAGGTTTATCAAAGATCAGATGGTTGTAGATGTGCCATCTTATTTCTCAGCTCTCTATTCTTCTGTTCCATTGGCCTATATGACTGTTTTGGTACCAGTACCATGCTGTTTTTGTTACTGTAGCCTTGTAGTATAGTTTGAAGTCAGGTAGTGTCAGGCCTCCAGCTTTGTTCTTTTTGCTTAGGATTGCCTTGGCTATACAGGCCATTTTTTGGTTCTATATGAATTTTAAAATAGTTTTTGTTAATTCTGTGAAGAATGTCAATGGTGGTTTAATGGGAATAGCATTTAATCTATACATTACTTTGGGCAGTATAGCCATTTTCACGATATTGATCCTTCCTATTCATGAGCATGGAGTATTTTTCCATTTGTTTGTGTCCCATCTGATTTCCTTATGCAGTGGTTTGTAGTTCTCCTTGAAAAGGTTGTTCACTTCCCTGTACTCCTAAGTGTTTTATTCTCTTTGTAACAATTATGAATGGGAGTTCATTTATAATTTGGTTCTCTGCTTGTCCGTTGTTGCTGTGTAGGAATATAGGTGTATATCTTGTGATTTTTGCACATTGACTTTGTATCCTGAGACTTTGTTGAAGTTGCTCATCAGTTTAAGAAGCTTTGGGGCTGAGACGATGGGGTTTTCTAGATATAGGATTGTGTCATCTGCAAACAAAGACAATTGACTTCCTCTCTTCATCTTTGAATACCCTTTCTTTCTTTCTCTTTCCTGATTGCCCTGGCCAGAACTTCCAATACTATGTTGAATAGGAGTGGTGAGAGAGGGCATCTTTGTCCTGTGCCAGTTTTCAAGGGAAATGCTTCTAGCTGTTGCCCATTCAGTATGATGTTGCCTGTGGATTTGTCATAAATGGCTCTTATTATTCTGAGGCATGTTCCTTCAATATCTAGTTTATTGAGAGTTTTTAGCATGAACAGATGTTGAATTTTATTGAAGGCCTTTACTGCTTCTATTGAGATAATCATGTGGTTTTTGTCTTTAGTTCTGTTTATGTGATGAATCATATGTATTGATTTGCATATGTTGAACCAATCTTGCATCCTGGGGATGAAGTCAACTTGATCATGGTGGATAGGCTTTTTGATGTGCTGCTGGATTCAGTTTGTCAGTATTTTGTTCAGGATTTTTGCATTGATATTAATCAGGTATATTGGCCAGAAGTTTTCTTTTTTTGTTGTATCTCCACCAGGTTTTGGTATCGGGATGATGCTGGCCTCATAAAATGAGTAGGGAGGAGTCCCTCCTTTTCAATTATTTGAATATTTTCAGAATAAATGGTATCAGCTCTTCTTGGTACCTCTGATAGAATTCAGCTATAAATTCATCTAGCCCTGGGATTTTTTTTGGTAGGTAGGCTATTTATTACTGCCTCAATTTCAGAACTCATTATTGGTCTATTCAATGATTCAACTTCTTCTTGTTTCAGTCTTGGGAGAGTGTATACATCCAGGAATTTATTCATTTCTTCTAGATTTTCTAGATTAATGCATAGACATGATTTTAGTATTCTATAATGGTTGTTTATATTTCTGTGGGGTCAGTGATGATATCCCCTTTATCATTTCTAATTGTGTCTAGTTGATTCTTTTCTTCTTTATTAGTCTGACTGGTGGTCTATCTATTTTATTAATTTTTTTCAAAAAACCAGCCCCTGGATTTGTTGATTTTTTTGAAGGGTTTTTATGTCTTTATCTCCTTCAGTTCTGCTCTGATCTTGGTTATTGCTTGTCCTCTGCTGGCTTTGGGGTTTGTTTGCTCTTCATTCTATGGTTCTTTAAGTTATGATGTTAGGATGTCGATTTGAGATATTTCTAATTTTTTGATGTGGACATTTAGTGCCATACATTTCCCTCTTAACACTGCTTTAGCTGCATTCCAGAGATTCTGATACATTGTCTCTTTGTTCTCATTAGTTTCAGAGAACTTCTTGACTTCTGCCTTAATTTTATTATTTACCCAGGAGTCATTCAGGAGCAGGTTGTTCAATTTCCATGTAGTTGTGTGGTTTTGAGTGAGTTTTTTAATTTTGAGTTCTAATTTGATTGTGCTGTAATTTGATTGTTGTTATTTCAGTTCATCTGCATTTTCTGAGGAGTGTTTTACTTCAATTATGTGATCAATTTTAGACTAAGTGCCATGTGGCACCAAGAAGAATGCATATTATGTTATTTTTGGGTGGAGAGTTCTATAGATATCTATCAGGTTCACTTGCTCCAGAGCTGAGTTCATGTCCTGTATATCTTTGTTACTTTTCTGTCTCAATGATCTAATATAGATGGTGGGGTGTTAAAGTATCCTACTATTACTGTGTGGGAGTCTAAGTTTCTTTGTCAGTCTCTAAGAACTTGTTTTATGAATCTAGGTGCTCCTATATTGTGTGCATATATATTTAGGATAGCTAAATGCCCCAATTAAAGGACACAGAATAGTAGGCTGGATAAAAAGTCAAGACCCATCAATGTGTTGTATTCAAGAGACCCATCTCATGTGCAAAGACGCATACAGGCTCAAAATAAAGGGATGGAGAAAAAATCAGCAAGCAAATGGAAAACAGAAAAAAGCAGAGGTTGCAGTCCTACTCTCTGACAAAACAGACTTTAAACCAACAAAGATCAAAAAAGACAAAGAAAGGCATTACATAATGGTAAAGGGATCAACTCAACAAGATGTTTAAGACTAATAGAAACAAAGAGGAACATAACATAATAATAAAAGGCATATTCAAACAACAACTATAGATAGAGAGGGGGGAAAAGAGAGAAACAGAGAGAAAGAGAGAGAGAGAATAAAAGCTGCAAATATGCACCCAACGACATGGGCTCTGAGGCGGATTTTGTTTTCCAAACCAGTAAGATGCAGCAGCAGTAATACTAGGAAACTTCCAAGGGGCGAGGTCAGAAGAAACCTTACAACCTCTGCCTTGGCCTCTTGGAATTCTTCCTCTCCAGACACGCCCTCTGGGATGCTCCTTCAGAAGTCAGCTGCCATGTTGTGAGAAGGCCAAGACCTTGGTAGGGGGGTGGCATGTGGAGGTACCCTGGACATCAGACTCAGCCTTTTGAATCTTTACAGGTAAGGTCCTAGACATGCAAGACATGCAAGTGAAGAAGTCTCCAAGTGGTTCCAGTATCCACCCACTAAGAACACCCCTAGCAATTTGCATCTTCCCAACTGAGGCCCCACACATGATGGAGCAGAAAGAAACCAGTTCTGCCATTCTCTGCTCAAATTCTTGACTCAGAATCTATGAGCATAACAAAAATGGTGGTTGTGTTATGCCACATAGATAAGCTACCTAGATAACCAGAATAGACTTAAGAAATAAAATGAAAACTGACTACATAGGCTCAATAAGTATAAAAAGTTATAAAATTGCAAACAAAATTAAAGAATCTATAATCACACCTGGAAATGTTAACACAGCTCTATCAAAGACAATAAATCAAGCAAATTAAAATATTATAAGAATAAAGAACAACAAAATTAGCACATTGATCTAATCAATATAAAGAAGGATTTTGAACCCATAAAATAAATAATACTTTTTTTCACAAATTCAAATGCAACATTTCCTTTAAAAATTATTTTTTGCAGCCATAAAAAAGGGTGAGTTCGTGTCCTTTGTAGGGACATGGATGCAGCTGAAAAACCATCATTCTCAGCAAACTATCGCAAGAACAGAAAACCAAATACCGCATGTTCTCACTCATAGGTGGGAATTGAACATGAGATCACTTGGAACACAGGAAGGGGATCATCACACACCGGAAGTCCTATTGTGGGTCCCGGGGGGGGAAGGGATAGCATTAGGAGTATACCTAATATAAATGATGAGTTGATGGGTGCAGCACACCAAGCATGGCACAATGATACATATGTAACAAACCTGCACGTTGTGCACATGTAACCCCTAGAACTTAAAAGTATAATAAAAAATAAAATAAAATAAAATCAATAAATAAATAAAAAAATTATTTTTTAACTTGGCCTTGACCTTATATTAGATAACAAAAGAAGTCTCAAGTAATTCAAAATCAATGCAATGAATTTGATTTAAATAATCAATTATATTATATTTATATATATTATAATTTAATTATGTTTTAATTTATATTGTATATAATTTTTATATATTAATATATAAAACTATATATACATATCAAAAATTTTATATTAATATAGTATATAATTATTATATAATAATTATATATAATATATCAATTTATATATAATTAGATATTATATATAATTGTTATATAATATATTATAATAATTTATAATTATATATAATATATTATATTTATCTAATTATAATATATAATAATATTATATATATTTATATCAAAAATTTATTAAATAATAATGATTTTAATGAAATAAAAATGCAATAAAGACAATTTTGATATAATACAATTAAATCCAAAATGAACAATAAGTTGATAACAGTTAAAATATGTAATATTAAAATAAGTAAAGTGTGTGTATATATACAAATGCATCACTAAATTTATTGTTTAAAGAGGAAATTCACAATGGAAATGAAAAAACTGTTTAGAACTAAACAACAATAAATGTACTACCTGGAAAATTAGTAGGATAGAGCTGAATTACTACTGAGAGGTTAATTTAAAACCTTAGATGTATTTTTTTAATTACAAGAAAATTCAAGTATATACAAAAGTAGAGAAGAGAGTATAATGAGCCTTTATGTACCTATCATCCAGCTTCAACCATTATCAGCATTTGATCATCCTGGAATATTTTGAAGCAAAATATATCATACATTTCATCTATAAATACTTTGGTATATATCTCTAAAAGATATGCATCTCTCTTTTTTAACCAAACAGCAATTCTATGATCACAACTAAAACAACTAATAATAATTCCTTTATAATTTTTATACAGCTTGTTTGAATCAGGATTCCAAACAAGGTCCGGTTATTATATTTGGCTTATATGTCTTTTAGGTATTCTTTAATCTATAGATTTTATTCCCTCTTGCTTTTTTTTTTCTCCTTGCTAATTGTTTGTTGAAAAAGCCTGCTGTTTTTCATGTGGAATTTCCCAGTCTGGATTTTACTGGTTCCATCCCCATGGGGTCATTTAACATGTTGCTTGGTTTCCAGTGCTTCCCATACACTATTATTTAAATGCTGAAATCTGATTCAATCAAGGTTTAAATTTTTGGCTAGAATATTTCATAGGTGGTGGTGTGTACTTTCCAAGACATCAAATCAGGAGGCTTTAGCAGGCATTAAGGATTATTGCCTACCTTCGTATATTCACTGAGGACTGCAAAGGGATGGTATCCTAAACATACCATTCTTTGTTTATCAACTAAACTTATTCTAAAGAGAACTTTCCCTCAACTACTTAGTTACTCCTAGGAAAAGTTTATATAGGAAAAACAGGATAAATACTGACAATTTCCCTTTCTAATGAGTTTCTTAATAATGAGTTAATACTCTAACACCAAAGATTACCATGAGGGAAATTTTAGTATCATTATGGGCTCATGGATTTTAATATACATAATGTATTTCAATTCTCTGCAGATATTATTCTTTTTGATGGTTATATTGTCCCATTTTTGGCCAGTGAGAATGAACCTCTTTAATTAGGCTTCAGAGTCCTATTGTTATGACCCTGGTAGTCTTTGATAGCTCCTTTGTTATCTATTGTGACAGATGTTCTGGGCTCATTTTGTATATTTTCTGCCCCCGATCTCAACTCAGCTGTTCTTGAAGTAGTCCTAGCTTCTTCCAAAGGGAATAATAGAGAGATGTACTTTTTAATCGGCAGATTGGAAATAAATTAATTATGTGATCATTTCAAAAGCTGGAAACAGAAATTTTGTAAAAGAAATATAAGAAAATAGTAAAGGGCAGAAATTAAGAGCTAAAAGGTGGTTCCTTGCAAAAACTAATAAAATAAGTTTAACAATAACAAAATAGATAAGCCTTTAACAAGACTGAGCAAGTGAAAAGGCAGAAATAAGCAATGTTATGGGCGGGGGGAAGGACAAAGCTACATCTACAGTTGAGATTAAAAATCATAAATTAATATTATAAATAAATTTATCTCAATACATTAGTAAGTATACATATTAGAAAAGTTCCTAGGAAAATCTAAAACAAAAAACTGAAGAAAATAGAAAGTCTGAATAAACCAAAAACCTTGAAAGAAATTAAATTGGAAATCAAAAGACTCTTCCACATTTCCAAAGACCCAGAGCCAGGAGACTCTTTTAAATGTTAATGGGACCATTGCTTGTCCATTGTTACATCCCAGTGACTAGAACTGGGCCTGGCACATAGTCAGCACTTAATAAATGTGCACCAAATAAATGATCTTGATCACACACAAACTGCTCCAAAGAATAGGAAAAGATGAAAAGATAAAAATCAACTCATGGAGGGGGTAAGCATACCTTTAGTGGTAAGACACGGAAGGAAAGAAGGGAGAGAGGAAGACAGGGAGGGCAGAAACTACAGGTCGATCTCATTTATAAAAGTGGATGGAAAAAATCTTAGGTAAAATATTATCAAACTGAATTCAACAGTTTATCATGACAATGTAGGGCATATCCCAGGAATGCAAAGAAAGTAATATAATATACCATGGCACGAGACTGAATAAGAACGACTATGTGGTCATCTCAATAACTACAGAGAAAGAACTGATGAAGGTCAATCTTTTCAGAATTAAAAATAACTTCTAGCAAATTAGAAAGAGAAATCATTTATTTAACCTTAGACAGGCGTTTATCAAAACCTAAAGCAAATAATATACTTAATAATGAAACATTAGAGGTTGTCCCTTTAAAACAAGAACAAGGAAAAAATGCCCACATCATTGCTTCTATTCACTGTTTTGTTGAATGCAAGCAATTCATTTCTAATACACATATAAAAATTGAAAGGAAGAAACAAAATTGTCTTTATTTGCGAATAAGATAATTTAGCAAGCTCACTAGAGACAAAATTTATATACAAAAATCAACTGAAGTTCTATACAACAGTAATAAACAATTGAAAAGATAATAGAGAAAATTCCATTTACAACACAAAATATAAAATCTGTAAGGAGCCTTATAATAAATAGACGTGCTTTGTGGGAAAAAGATATTAAATTTTATTAAAGTACATGAAAGAAGATCTGAATAAATAGAGATACTCCAGATTCACAGACGAAAAGACTTAATCTCATAAAGATGTCAAATCTTCCCCAAAGTAACCTATAAGTTTAATCTTTTTCCAATCAATATTCAATCAGTATCCCAACAGGGGTCTTATTTATGGATTGTGACAAGCTCATCCTTAAATTCACAGAGAAGAGTAAAAAAACAAGAAAATGGACAACTGATTTGAAGAAAAGGAACAGGTGCATGGGGAGGGAAAGAAGGAACCATGTGGGGGGACTGCGGAGGGAGGTCCTTGTCCTACCATGTATCCAATTTTCTATGAAGTCCAATTTCTATGAAGAGTGGTACTGATGCTAAGAGAGACAAGTAAATCCAGCTCTGTCATATCTTAGGTATGTAAACAGGGACAAAATTCTTAGCCTCTCTGAACAACTTCTCTAATCCCATCTGAAAACTTAGCTTGTGAAACATCTACATCGTAGGTCTGTTATATAAACTCTAAAATAACTGATGTAAACTGGTCAGTTCAGTAGGAAATAGTAGAGACATTTTCAAAAGGCAGATATATAACTGAAAATCAAAAATAGTGATTAAGCTATAACAAGCTTTCTCAAAAATATTAACAGGGAAAAATGCACTTCCAAATATTTCAGCTTCTCTCAGTCATCAGGGCCCTATTTGCTCTGCTGCCAGCCCTGCATGGCCTATATATTAAAGAAAAAAAAATAATCCAGAGTCTCTTAACCCAGCTCCCTGCTTGCTGCTAGGTGTTGACCACCATTCTTGTTTCTCATGCTGGTCTGCACCAAGTACAATTCCTCACTCTCCTCTGAATCCAGAGGTTCTCATAGGTTTCTTTGTCTTGAGCACTCCCTACCTACCCAAACACATGGAATTCAGTAGAAACCTGGGTCCTTTCCCCTGACCCTGGCTACAATTCACACAAGAAGGATAACACGCAGCTCATCTGTCCTGTGGCTATGGGCCGATCAAATGTTCAAGGGATCTAACTTTAATGAGAAATATAACAGTAGGAGGTATTACATGAAATCTTCAACACTGGCCATAGGTAATTTGATTTGATTTGCTTTTTTGCTTAGGTTTATTTCCCAAATTTTCTATTCTTCTACAGTTAACATATTGTATAAGCATAAAAGTTAAAGGTACTTTGGAGAAATAAACAATAGCAGGTGACATTTTATTTTCTTTTTAAAAAGGGAAAATATATTGCTATAGTACATCTCTTCCTTGCAAGGAGGGGCCATAAGTTTTGTCTGAGTTACTTGGACAGGGTCTTGTCCATAGTACAG
The DNA here is from genome assembly GCF_001698545.2 of Rhinopithecus bieti. Lineage (NCBI taxonomy): Eukaryota > Metazoa > Chordata > Mammalia > Primates > Cercopithecidae > Rhinopithecus > Rhinopithecus bieti. The sequence goes on along the minus strand of NW_016812252.1, from coordinate 1,266,765 downwards.
GCTCAAGATTTCATTACAGCGATCGCCTTCCATTTCCTTAGACATAATTTTCCTTCCTTGTGCTATAACTGGGTCAGAGAAACCAGGACATTGTTACTAAGGAACAAGAATTATAAATTACGTTTTTTAATTGTGCGATTCTAAAACTCATTACATGCAACATGCATTCTTTCAACAGCACAGAACAACACTGACGTCATTAACTCAGAAGAACCAGTTAAAATAAGAGTCCAAGGTTGGCCAGTATCAGGATAACAATTAACACCTTCCACTGCTTCTCTGAACCCAAGAATCGCTTCCACAAACCTGGTGCTCAGTAAAGTTGGTGAGCAGAGCTCCATAAAATAGTCCTGATTGGAACCTCTAGACCCTAAAGATTCCCAGCTCTTTTCTCCACCACCACACACACAACTGTGATGTCTCCATGAGGGTCATAGTCCCAAGAACCTGCTCTGATTATGGGTGGCACCAAGATAAAATAAGCCATGGAATAAGCATCGTTCCTAACAATTCCTTTCTCTACTCCTCAAGAAAGAACACTGAAGGCAAATAAGACGGATTTACAAGGAAAACCCTGAAACTGCTCTAGTTTTTAAACAAAGCAAATTGCTCCAAATGTCATACTTTTCTTACAGTAACTCATTACTGTCACAAGACCACAGCTGAGGTTGCTGCTCTAAATATTGGACCTCAGGCAGCAGCTTTTCTAGTGACACTACCTTACGATGACAAGGACACCTTTCTCTTCTCAGTAGTCAAAAATTTCTCGGGCCTCCCCAAGGAGAGCCTGGAACTGTCTTTCTCCTCTGCACCCATGAGGTGGTGGGGATGGTGGTGATCACTTCCAACAGGCACTGCAAATTTTGTTGCTTGTTAACTTTCATCACAATGTCTAAATTTAATATAACTAATTCCAAAGGCTGGAAATCAAAATCCTATCTGGATTGAGTTTAGGGTTTCCTGGCAAAAGAGGCAACAGGAATCTTTTAGTTCAGTGGCACTTTTAAAAAGAAGTTTAATTGAAGTCTGAAATGTTGCATAAATGGAAGATATAAGTTTTAATTGAAAAATAATTATAACCACTTAATCATTTTTAAATGAGGGCTGTAATTGCAGTCAGCGCACAATAGCCACATACAGACACTGAGATTTCCGCAATAAAGCAGGGATGGTACAGCTTGATTTGCTAATAGCACTTCCACTTCTCCTCCCTTTTGTCTCAAAGATTAATTCAGGCAAGGGCTATTAGTGCTGTTAATTGGTTCTGCAATTTAGACCTTGTGCCTGTGAATGAATGACTGATGCAGTCGCTCAGCCAACAAATGGGAGCACTTCGTCAATGCTCCCCATTGTCCAGCAGGGCATCATCCCGGCCGCTCAGGCTTCCTCCCACCAGTCCTTGGGGACAAAAGGCCCAGCGTCTCTTCTAGGTCACAGCTTCAGCAGGACCCGTGATAGGTGAAGATGCCTTTGAAATGAGGCTGACTTATCGAATCTAATGGATATTCAACTAGCGCTCTTCCCTTCTTACCAGAAGGAAGATTTTTTTTTTACTCTCCTCTCACTGTTATGAGGCTGTGAAGGAATAGGAGGCCCAGTTGTTTTGAAGCTTGGCAAAAGGAAGCACCAACTGTAACATTAGCTTGAAGATAAATATACCCCAGAGCTCAGGGAGAAAACCTTCTTTAATTGCTGCAGTGCCTTCTTGGCATGGGCACCACACCCCAGGGAGGCTTTGGAGAGTTATCAGGCCCAATGGGGGACCATACCAATTGTGCCTCCCACTGAGGACTTTCAAGATAATTGCATGCTGACACACCACCAAAGAGGCATCCTGATTGAAGGTTCACACTCACAGCGGTCATTTGCAAAGCCACATTGGATTTCACCATTCAGAAAAATTTCCATTGCTCCAAGAGAGAGCACCTCCTCTACAATAGCAGGCCCCTCTCTCTCTGTCACAGATATTCAGATCAATGCTTTTGCAGAATTAAGATATTTAGAATCAGTGGCCTACTTGCCATTTTAGATTTCTGGAGCAGCCTCAGGCCAGGAATTGTCGAAGATGAGGGTAGTATGGAAGGCCCCAGACAAAAGCATTGTGGAGGGAGGGAAAAAGACTCTGTGACCCACTTGACAATGAACGTGGATGTCCCCTGAATTATGTGCAGACTGTGTGCTGGAGCTACATATTCATGCCTCTGCCCAGGCAGCATCCACGTTCAGTTTGGATCCCATTCACAAAGTGATTCTTCTCTCTAAAATAAGAGTTTAAAATATCTTCTTTTCATGCAAGAAAAACTGCACCATACAGAAAGAAGACCCAGTGTTCAGATGACAGCAAGAAGGAAAACCACAATGATGCAGGGCAGACAAGCCCCCAAATCAGGGCTTATTCCGGTAGGGTTCTTGGCTTTGCCCAGGAAAGAATTCAAGGGTGAACCAATGGTATCAGATAGCAACTTTTATTGAAGCAGCAGTGTACAGCAGCAGCAGAGGTACTGTTCCTTGCAGAGCAGGGCTACCCTGTAGGCAGTGTGCCCAGAGTAGCGAACAGCTCAAAGGCAGTTCTGCAGTCATACTTACACCCACCTTTAATTTCATGCAAATTACAGGGCAGATATGCAGATATTTCTAAGCAAAGGGTGGTGACTTCTGGGTTGTCAGGTCATTGCCAGGGAAAGGGACAGTAACTTCTGAGTGTTGCCATCGCAATGGTAAACTGACTTGCCACACTGGTGGGCATGTCTTATGGAAAGCTATTTCCACCCTGTCCCTGTTTTAGCTAGTCCTCAATTTGGCCCAGCGTCCGAGTCCTGCCTCCTACCTGCCTCAACAGCACCAAGAAGCAGTTTCTGTAGTAACAAGTAACTGAGTACTAATCATCAACTACAAACTCAGATGTTTAAGAAAATAACTCTTCATTTAATAACTGAGGATTATTTTTACCTTGAGCCCTTTTCACTCAATGACAGAAACTGGGCCTTCTGCTCATGTTTTTCTGAGGTTGAATCCAAGCTCAGGAGCTTATATGGTACCAAGGCATCAAGGATGAATCATCTATGGATACTTTACTCAAAGTTAGTCTGCTTTTCATGATCATTTTGCAGCATTTCTATATACCGCCCATGATAAATACTCCTCTCCAAAATATATTTTGTTGGTTTAATGTCTAAACAATTGCTGTGGTAAGTTTCAAATTAGTACATTGCTACTATTCCCCTTTGAATAAATATTTTCTACATAGAAGTTAATTCAGAAAGTTCCCAGCTGTCCAGTTGGTCCCAACACACTGGGTCTTCGCTACATACATTTGTTTCAAGAACAAGTTCCTCAGGGTTGAGAATCATTTGTGTTTGCTTCAGGCACAGTTTACTATCTCCAGCTCCTGTGGTACTACATATTTCTGCATTTAATCAAAAGATTTGAAATAAGTAATGATAGCATGGTTACTGTAAAGACGAAGAACAGAGTGTTACTTCAATTCTGTCATTCTATGAGACAACCTGGAGTTTTTCTTGTGTTTAAATTGTAAAAGAATGCAGATTGCAGTGTAATTTTCCTTTAAAAAATCCTAGTGTATGTATAAAGCAACAGTTCATTACTTTCCTCCTTTCTGTATGATAATATTTTATTTTTTGTTTACCTTCATTATTATACAGAGAAGTTTAATAAAAGAAAAATTTAACTGTCTATGTTTCTTCTTTGGCCATTATTATGATTTGCTTCATCTTATGATTATTACTGAAGATAATGTGGTCGTATAGAGGGAGGAAATATTAACAATCCTGTTGGATTGTCAAATATACCCAGATACACCAGTTAGATGGGACATGTTGAGGTGTGGCTGTGTTTTGGTTACTCCGACTTAAAGGACCTTTTGCCATCTAAGAATGATTTGGAAAGATATTGGGCCTACTTAGAGTGTAGTCATCTGCAAACAAGGAAAAAAATACCCCAAGGCTGGGTTAGGGTGGACCGTGGGCAAGGAGAGCTGTCTTGGGCTTGCACCTTATGGATTCAGTTCTCTCACTGCATTGTGCCAAACATACCAGAGGGAAGGAAAAAATCTGAACTTTATTCTGATTATGCTGAACTGAAACCTGAGGAAAACAGCACAAAATTGGTGTCAATGGCAAACGGTGGGCTTAGTGTAAGGACATGCTGCTGAGACATACAGAGAAGGTCCCTGGAAACCCGGTCACTGCAAACAGACCAGGAATGGGCATTCCAGACATCATTGCAAGTGAAGTCTTTCAGAAACTCCTCAGTGAGGAAAATTAAAATTGACCAGATGTATATATTTATTGTTAATGATACGGTGAAAGAGTAAGCTGTCTCACTAACAAACTTCTTTGTAGTTTTTATAAACATCCCCCAAAATTATATCAGATCGACTTGGACTGCCTGACTTTGAAAATCAATGAGTGGGTACCCACAGAGTGCCCAACTAGGTTAGCAGCACCACCCCCCATCCTCCACCGAAGTCCATGTTAACAAGCTTATTTCTGTCTGAGTGAGCTTCATGCTACACTCACACTCTTAAAAAAATGGAAATACTATAAAGCCTTGAGTTACACAGAAGATAAGAATCAGAAAAGTACTCTAATCTAAAACAGTAATTGGAAGCATTAATTTTATATATAATTGGGGGGTAGAGACCTCTGCCCACCAATTTGACATTAATTTCACCAAAAGAAGATATTAAAACACAACCTTGTAATGGAATTATTAATCAGATTAAAACTTTCTTCACCAACATGAACAAGAAAATGAAAAGAGAAGAAATTTAAAATGCCTACAAATGCAGCAAAAGGTGCTTATCAGCAGACAATAATCCAAGAACTTATAGGTTAAACTAAGACATTACTTCTACCCATTCTCTCTTGAAAATAATAAAAATGTTGATCTTCAGTTTTCAAGGCTATGAAAATTTGTCATTAAGCATAGTTTGTTAGCAAGAGTGTAAGCTGATCTAACTTTTTGATAGAATAATATATCAAAATTTTAAACATGCTTTTTTAAATGTTCATACAAAATATTTCACTTTGAGAAATATATCCTAAGAAAATAATGAAAGAAGTGGGGAAATATTAAGGGTTTAAGATACCAATATCATTATTCTTTATAAGAAAAAACATTGGAAATGACTAAACATACATTAATACGGAACTGACTGAATAAAGAAGAATAGAGTTACATGATGGAAAATCTTTTTTATTTTTTATTTTTTTATTTCAGTAGGTTGTTGGGAAACAAGTGGTGTTTGGTTACATGAATAAGTTCTTTAGTGGTGATTTCTGAGATTTTGGTGCATCCATCACCTGAGCCATGTACACTGTACCCAGTGTGTAGTCTTTGATCCTTTGCCACCCCTCATCCTTTCCCCCATGTCCCCAAAGTCCAAAGTATCATTCTTATGCCTTTGCATCCTAATAGCTTAGCTCCCACATATGAGTGAGAACATACAATATTTGGTTTTCCATTCCTGAGTTACTTCACCTAGAATAACAGCCTCTAATTTCATCCAGGTTTCTGCAAATGCCATTATTTCCTTCCTTTTTGTGGCTGAGTAGTATTCCATGGTGTATATATATATACCACATTTTCCTTATCCACTAGTTGAATCATGGGCATTTGGGCTGGTTCCATATTTTTGCAATTGCAAATTGTGCTGCTATAAACATGTGTGTGCAAATATCTTTTTCATATAATGACTTCTTTTCCTCTGGGTAGATACCCAGTAGTGGGATTGCTAGATGAAACAGTAGATCTACTTTTGGTTATTTAAGGAATCAAAAGTTTGAGGTAAATCTTGATGTACTTGAATTTTTAAAATTCTGTGGTATATTAAGTAAAAGATAAAAAGGTTATAGAATACTGGGTGTGATCAATACATTGAATAGACACCACTGTTAACATAATAAAATACAGTTTTGCTTTGGGTCTTTTATTGTCATTTTAAAATTTGTTCAGTGGGTGTAAATTTCTTCTGCAACTAGATGAAAACTCCAGCAGGTCCATGATTTTTCTGCTCACTCTTAGTTAGTAGACAATCCTACAGTCATTTTAAGTTACCATTACGGTCTCAATGCAAAGATCAGAATGGCTGTCCATGATACTAATAAAAGCTCCAAATCTGATTTAATGTTATTTATATATGAGACCAATTAAGATATTAACCCTTTGCCTATTTGCCCCAGTTTGTCATTTGTCTTTTGGCTTTGTTTTTGATGTTTTGCTACATAGCAAACCTGTTTCAGGCCAGAAGCCTATAATGGAAAAGGAGGGTAGAGTTGCTGTTGTTTTTGTTGTTGTTGTTGTTGTTTTAGACGGAGTCTTGCTGTGTCACCAGGCTGGAGTACAGTGGCACAATCTCAACTCACTGCAACCTCCACCTCCTGGTTTCAAACGATTGTCCTGCCTCAGCCTCTGGAGGAGCTGAGACTACAGGCATGTACCACCATGCCCCGCTAATTTTTCTTTTTCTCTTGACCTCGTGATCTGCCCATCTTGGCCTCTGAAAGTGCTGGGATTACAGGCATGAGCCACCACGCCCAGCTGGTGGAGTTTTTTTATTTATTCTTCTCCACATAGAACTTGGACTTAACCCATCCCTAGGTAACCCATCCCTTCCCACAAAGCCCTGCAGGACTTTGACTAGTGAGGAGATAGGAAAGGCGTTATATGAACTGGTCCAATGGGAAACTCCTTGTGGGTCAAAGAACTGATATCAGAAACCAGGAGTGAAACAATAGGACAGCAAAGACAAAATCTAACCTGAAGTCAGACGGAAGCCAGTGAGGCTGTTGGTTTAGCAACCTAGCTCTGGTAACTGAGAGAGAGAAGAAGGGAGAACACGCCAAGTGGAGGAAAGTGATGAACAGTTGTGGGTAGGTGAGAAAGAATGACCTGTGCAAGGAACAGTCAGCAACACAGAGAATTAGGAAAGCGGGAGAAGATAGGGAAAGGGAAGACCAGGGCTACCCAGTCCTTCCTCTGCCAGATGCCTTGTATATATTATCACTTCCTGAGCAGAGGGTCTTATTAGTCTCCTTTAATAAATATCATAACTGAGGCTCAGAGAAACTGAGTGAACAACAAAACAAGAAGTTAAACCCAGGACCCTGAATTCCAAATCCCCTGTTCCTTCCACTTTCAATGATTTCCAAACAATACCCTGTAAAATCAGTATCAGTCTGGCTGTTCAGAATCACCTGGAGAACTTCTTTAAAATTCATAGTTCATAATCCCTGGCCTCATCCTAGTCCTACTGGATCAGAATCTCTGGGAGAGAGGATCACGAAACAGGATTATTCATAAGCTCCTTAGGTGGTCCTATGTTGCAGCCAGGTTTGAGGACTACTATATTAGGAGTATCACATCACCTTCAACATATTTGTAGGGGAGGGCGGAAATGAACTGCTATTTTCCGAGCACCTACTTTGCTTTACTTTATTACAAACACCTCCTGGGCACAGTTCTAAGTATATTATCATGCATTGCGTTTCCTCGACATGGTTGTGAGATTGGCATCATCTTCACACTAGTGAGGAAGCTGAGGACAGCTGTGTGACGCCCTGAAAGACTTTAGCTAGTAAAGATCAGAGCTGGAATCCAGACGCCTATCTACTGGACTCCTGGTTCCTAGTCTTAGTAGCTTCCCACACCACTAAAGGGGGAAGACCTTATGATAGTGGGAGGAGGAAGGGATCAAGATACTGCAGGTAATAGGAATAATTGTGTAACAATTTAACAGAAAGATCCACAGGAGTGGCCCAGACTGTGGAAAATGTTGACTGGGAAAGCGAGTGTGAGGGAAGCTGAGGAATAGGTCCAGGGGCATGTGGGCTCGCCCAGCATTTCCTGATCCCTGTCTAGTGAGACTTCAGCTGACTTCGAGAAGGGGCCTGTATTCCAAGGGGCTGGCTCCCTCTTGTGGCGGCTGCCGCTCATCACCAAACACTGTGACCAGGTAGCCCCGCCAAGCAGTGGTGGCAATCTGGCTGCACATTGGAATCGCCTAGGAGCTTTTAAACTTTGCCATTGCCCAGGCCCATGAAAGACAAATACATGGGATGATCTAGACCTGTGCTGTCCAATGCACTAGGCACTAGCCACATGCAGCTCTTTAGTACATAAAATGTGGCTACTTCAAATTGAGATGATGGAAGTGTAAAATACACACTAAATTTCAAAGACTTAGTATAAGAAAAGAATATAGAATATCTCACTAATAATTTGATATTAATTATATGTTGAAATAATATTTTTAATAAATGGGATTAAATATATTATTTAATTTATCTGTTTTTACTTTTTAAAATACAGATACTAGAAAACAGAATTACATATGTGGCTCACATTTATGGCTAGGATTATATATGTAAGATTGCCAGATGTAGCAATTAAAAATACTGGATATTCAGTTATATTTGAATTCCAGATAAACTCAAGTAATTTTTTGGTATATGTAGTAAATTTTCAGTATAAATGTGTCTCATGCAATACTTGGGATATGCTTATACTAAAAACAAAATTCATGGTTTATCTAAATTTCAAATTTAACTGGGTGTCCTGTGTTTTTTCTGGCCACCCTAATATGTCTACCAGACAGCACCAATTACACTCTCGCTACTCAGAGTGTGGTCTGAGGACTAGCAGCATAGGTCTTAACTGGGAGCTTGTCAGAAATGCAGAATCACAGGCCTCACCCATAGCCACCAAACCAGAACCTGCAGTTTAACAAAATTCTTAGGTGATTCATGTGGATACCAAGTTTGAGAAGCCCTGAGTTTGAGAGCGACTAGCTAAGTGGAGGCGTACAGGAGAAGAAAGATGGAGCTCTCCAGCACCCTCGGCCAAGGCAGGCAGACAGCCCTGAACTCCAGACCCTGAACCTACCCACCTCTCTCTTCATCCCCACAATGCCCAGCACAAAAAGTTTGGTTGAGTAAACAAATAATTTGTAAATGGGTGAGTGAATGAATGGATAAATTCATTCAAATGAGTGAGTGGCCAAATTAATGAATATTTGAGATGGTGAATAAATTAAAGAGCAAATAGCCTAAATGGAGAAATTCCCAGTGAACTCTGGGAACTCTGGCCTACTCAAGGGCCAGCAGAAGGAAGCAGATGGCTCAGATGGAAAAGGGAGCCAAAAAGCTGTCCCTTCCCTGGCTCAGGACAAGCCCATGAAAAGAAATGCACTCCTCCTGGCCCACCACCATCTGCAGCCCAGGTAAGGCAGATAGGAAGGACTTTCCTTCCCTACCCATGCCAGCGTACTTGGAACTGGTGGGACCTGAATGCATATCCCCTTGCTCACCCAGCCCTGGTCCACTCTGTCTCCTGGAATGGCCTACTACCAAATTGTTCTTTCTCAAACCCATCAGAAGTTGCAGGAAATGTTTTGGATTTTCCTTAATTATATAAAATGGGTCAGATTTTAGTTAATAAATGATCATTTCTTTCTTGATTTTTATTTGCATTACAAATGTAGTACATGTTCATGTAGAAAGAAAGCCCCACTACTGTCCTTCTAGACATTTTATACATTTATCTATCTATACATAAATATTTTTATAGAAATGATATCATGCCAAACATTATTAATGACCTCCTTATTTACTAAACAGTACATCCTTCATATCATCCAAAGTACACACATCTATCTCTTAAAAATGGCTGCACATTCTTTCTTTTCTTTTTTTATTTTTTATTTATTTATTTTTTTGAGACAGAGTCTCACTTTGTTGCCCAGGCTGAACCCTCCGCCTCTCGGGTTCAAGCGATTCTCCAGCCTCAGCCTCCCGAGTACCTGGGATTACAGGTGCGTGTTACCATGCCCAGCTAATTTTTGTATTTTTAGTAGAGACGGGATTTCTCCATATTGGCCAGGCTGGTCTTGAACTCCTGACCTCAAATGATCTGCCCACCTCGGACTTCCAATGTGCTGGGATTATAGGCGTGAGCCACTGTGCCTGGCCAGGCTGCACATTATTTCATCATGTGGATGCACCATAATTTATAGAAAAAGAAAAAACCCATTGTTGAACATTTTGGTATATCTAAAGTTCATTCCTATTACAGACAATACTGTTTGCTTCCAGCCACCTACCCCTCTTTGCCTACTGAATATCTGCTCATCTTTCACATCTCAGCTCAATTTCCACTTTCTCAGAGAAGCTTTTCCTGAACTCTCCAGGCTAGCGCAAACCACCCTATTATATGCTATAGCAGCACCATGAGCCTCTCCCTTGTGCCTCTTATCACTGTTATAATTTCAGGTTTATAATTGTGATGTGATTAATGTCTCTCTCCCTATTATTCTGTCAGCTCAATGAAAACAGGCTATAGGTGTTTTATTCACCATTGTATCCTCTGCACCTAGCACAGAGTCTGGCTCAAAGAAAGTTATCAATAAATAAATGATGGAAGAAAGGAAAGAAAAGAGGAAGGAAGGGAGAGAGGGAGGGAGGGATGGAAGGACAAGCAAATAGAGAGGAAATAGAAGGATAATTAAATGAGGAAATGTATGGTGGATTCTGAACTCCTCAACAGCTTCAGGAGGCAGATGGCTCAGAAAGAAAATAATTTGAATGAATGAATAAAAATGAATTGTCTGTATGAATTTTCTGTTGGCCTAAACTCTGGCTTAACCCCATCTATTTTCTCAGGGACCTCAATCTCTCAATTATCACTCTCTTTTCTGAATCTGTCTCTTCTCTCCTAGTTTCTCATCACCATTTATACACTGTAGCCATGCCTTCCCCCTTCACCCCCAATTTTCCTTCAATCCCATGCTCCTTTCCACTGTTGTTTCTCCTTTCATGGACAAACTTATGGCAAGATACATCTTCTATTTTTCTCTTCCCTTTCTGACATCCTATTCACTCTTCCACTCCCTATATTCTGGCTTTCTTCCTTATCACGCTATTAAAATTATGCCCTGAAGAGTCACCAATGACCCCCTTCTCATTCAATCCACTGGACGTCCCTCAGTCCTCCACCTGCTTGACCTCTACTGGCATTCAGCAGTGTCACACTCACTTCTCCTTCAAGCATTCTTTTATCTTGCCTTCCATGATCCCACTTCCTCAATCTCCTCCCACCTCTCTAGTCAACACTTCCCAGTCTCTTTGCTGATGCCTCTTGCTCTGTCTGTCCTGTAAGTGTTGGTAGTATTCTGTCCATGACTCTCCATGCTACAGATTCTGCAGTCTCTTCCTACATGATTTTGTTTCTCTAATGACCATCTTGTCTCTCTCAACATATGACATTCATATGTTGATGACTCAGAAACCTACACCTCCAAATCCCTAAATCTAACTATTAATGCGACACTTCTATATACACAGACCAAGATACCTCATAGTCATACCATAGCCAACTGAGCTCATCCCTCCCCTTTCTCCAACCTCCAAAGTGGTTTTCCTTCTCCCATGTTTTTTTCTTATTTCAATATAATCTACCACAATCCCCTCCGATACCACACCAGAAGTTAGACATCTTTCTTAACACCCTCTTTTACTCTCCTCAACCACCAAAATCTATTGACCCTGCCAGCTCTGGGACATGTACTGCAGGCTGGTTCATTCAAAACCATTCCGGTTACTTTCTAGCATTCCTTCCTGTACAAAGGTTGTACATTTCTCTTGCTTCTTTGTCACTGGGGATATGTATATGATTAAGGTTCTTCTAATTAAATGAATGTGCATGAGGCTTTTATCATAACTGCATTAGGCAGAGCATGGGGCATTCCTGTTGCTGATATGGATAGTAGCAGAGGCCCTGTGGTTCTGGGTTTTGTAGTCACAGGGCAGCTTTTTGACCATGACAAAAGGATTTCTCTACCATCCCCGTTAGAGTATTTTTCCAAAAGCTCAGACTAGAGTCTATTGGGTGAGCCTTCCTGAATGTTCTGTGAGCTACCTAATATCCTATAATAAATCTCTTCCCAAATAAATCTCCTGGAATAGATTGTTTTTTGTAACTAAGAACCCTGACCAATACAACCTTCTGAGTATATTTCAAATCCATCTACTTCTCTCCATTGGCATTGAGATTTCTGGAGTCAAGGACACCATAAGTTCTTGCCTGGCCCATGCAAAGCCTTCTGGGTTTCCTGCTGTTAGTCAGTTTCCCACTAGTCCATTTCATCCTCTATATGCAACCAAAGTAACCTTCTAAGATGTAAATACGATCATGTCCCTTTTCTGGCTAAACCCTTCGTTGGCTTGCCATTACCCTTGGGATGGAGTCTAAAATCTTTAACAGGCCTACAAGAGCCTCCCTGACCTACAAGGCCTCTATGTCCTTGCTTTTGCCCAATTCCCTCACCCCTCTCACCATTCACCCCCACCTCATTCTGCTGCAGCCACTCCAACCTCCAACCACATGGCCTCATCATACTCGCCCTTCATTCTCAGCCTTTGCACCCACTGCTGTCTGGTTCTTCTCCCATTTTCTGGCTCACTTCCAATCATCTCTCAGGTTTCCATTAGATATCACTTCATTCAAGAAGTTTCCACAACTGCAAAGATTAAATAAAATTATCTGGAGTACCAGTCAGTACCTCACCTAATTCATGTTTTTGATAATTTCTTTTTTAATTTTGTATTTTAATTTTTGTGGATATATGGATCTATATATAACAGATATATATATTTATGGGGTAAATGAGATGTTTTGATACAGGCATGTAATATGTAAAAATTACATCATGTAAAATGAGGTATCCATCCCCTCAAGTATTTATCCTTTGTGCTATCAACAATCCAATTGTGCTCCTTCAGTGACTTTATAATGTACAATTAAGTTATTATTGACTGTAGTCACTCTGTTGTGCTATCAAATAGTAGGTATTATCATTCTTTCTGAGTATTTTTTTTGTACCTATTAACTATCCCCACCTCCCTACTCCCACCCTCCCACTACCCTTACCAGGCTCTGGTAACCATCTTTCTGTTCTCTATCTTCATGAGTCAATTGTTTCGATTTTTAGATCCCAGAAATAAATGAGAACATGTGATGCTTGCCTTTTTGTGCCTGGTTTATTTCACTTAGCCTAATGACCTCCAGTTCCATCCACGTTGTTGTAAATGACAGGATCTCATTCTTTTTTATGACTGAATACTACTCCATTGTGTATATGTACCACATTTTCCTTATCCATTCATCTGTGGATGGACACTGAGATTGCTTCCAAATTTTGGCTATTGTGAACAGTGCTGCAACAAACAGAGAGGTGCATATAACTCTTCGATATACCGATTTCCTGTCTTCTGGGTATATACCCAGCAGTAGAATTGCTGGATCATATGATACCTCTATTTTCAGTTTTTTAGGGAACCTCCAAACTGTTCTCCATAGTGATTGCACTAACATAGATTCCCACCAACAGTATGTGAGGGTTTCCTTTTCTCTACCTCCTCACTAGCATTTGTTATTACCTATATTTTAAATATAAGCCATCTTAACTGGGGTGAGATGCTATCTCATTGTAGTTTTGATTTGCATTTCTGTGATGATCAGTAATGTTGAGCACCTTTGCATATGCCTGTTGCCATGTGTATGTCTTCTTTTGAGAAATGTCTACTGAAATCTTTTGCCTAGTTTTTTATCAGATTCTTAGATTTTTTTCCTGTAGAGTTGTTTGAGTTCCTTATATATTCTGGTTGTTAATCCCTTGTCATATGGGTAGTTTGCAAATATTTTCTCCCATTCTGTGAGTTGTCTCTTCATTTTTTTGATTATTTGCTTTGCTGTGCAGATGCTTTTTAACTTGATGTGATTTCATTTGTCCATTTTTGCATTGGTTGCCTGTGTTTGTGGGGTACTACTCAAGAAATGTTTGCCCAGACCAATGTCCTGGAGATTTTCCTAATGTTTTCTTGTAGTTGTTTCATTGTTTGAGGTCTTAGATTTAAGTCCTTAATTCATTTTGATTTGATTTTTGTATATGGCAGGAGTCTAGTTCCCTTCTTCTGCATATGGATATCCAATTTCCCCAGCACCATTTATTGAAGAGATTGTCTTTTCCCAGGTGAATGCTTTTGGCACCTTTGTTGAAAATGAGTTCACTAGGTGTGTGGATTTGTTTCTGTGTTCTTTATTCTGTTCCATTGGCCTATGTGTCTGTTTTTGTGCCAGTACTACGCTGTTTGGTTACTATAGCTCTGCAGTGTAATTTGAAGTAAGGTAATGTGATTCTACCGGTTTTGTTCTTTTTGCTTGGGATCGTTTTTGTTATTCTGAGTCTTCTGTGATTTCATATAAATTTTAGGATTTTTTTTTTTCTATTTCTGTGAAAAATGTCATTTGTTGTTTGTTTGTTTGTTTGTTTTTTGAAATGGAGTCTCACTCTGTTGCCCTAGCTGGAGTGCAGTGGCATGTTCTTGCCTCACTGCAACCTCCACCTCCCGGGTTCAAGCAATTCTTCCGCCTCAGCCTCCCAAGTAGCTGGGATTACAGGTGCACGCCATCATGCCTGGCTAATTTTTGTATTTTTAGTAGAGATAGGGTTTCACTATCTTGGTCAGGCTGGTCTCGAACTCCTAACCTCAAGTGATCCACCTGTCTCAGCCTCCCAAAGTGCTGGGATTACAAGCATGAACCACCGTGCCTGGCCTGTCATTGATGTTTTGATCGGGATTGCATTGAATCCGTAGATGGCTTTGGGTAGTATGAACATTTTAACAATATTGATTCTTCCAATCCATGAATATGGAATATCTTTTTATTTTTTGGCATCCTCTTCAGTTTCTTTCATCAATGTTTTACAGTTTTTATTATAGAGAGCTTTCACTTCTTTCAGTAAGTTAATTCCTAGGTATGTAATTTTATGTGTGGCTATTGTAAATTGGATTTTTTAAATTTCTTTTTCTGTGACCACCACCACTAGGACTTTACTGGGTCAGACATGAAGCCAGCACATCATTGGGTCTCACCCAAAGCCTGCTGTAACCACTCCCTGCCTATGACCTATGTTGACTCAAGACCCTGGGGCTCTACAATCAGCAGGTGGCAAAGTCAGCCACACTTGTATCCTTCCCTTCAGGGTGGTAAGTTCCTCCAGGCCCCAGGCATGTCCAGATGTGCTGTCTGGGAGCCAGTGACTAGAGTCAAAAACCTTAGAAGTCTACCTGATGTTATATTTTACTGCAGCTGAGATGGCACTCAGACCACAAGATGCAGTCCTTCCCATTCTTTCCTTCCCTTTCCAAAGGCAGAGGAACCTCACCCCATGGCCACTGCCACCACAGGCCCACAGGGAGTACTGCCAGACTACCATCAATGTTCTCTTAAGGCCCAAGGGCTCTTCAGTCAGTTTGTGATGAATGCTTCCTGGCCTGGGACTCGCCCTTCAGGGCATTGGGCTCCCCTCTGGCCTAGGACAGGTCCAGAAATGTCATTTAAGAGCCAAGTCCTGGAACAGAGGGCCCCAAGAGCCTGCTTTGTGCTCTACCCTCCTGTGGCCAAACTGGCACTTAAGGTGCAAGACAAGATCCCCTTGCATTTTCCTCCACTTTTCTCAAGTGGAAGGAGTCTCACCCCATAGCCACCACATCTGGGAATGTGCTGAGCCTCACCTGAAGCCAGCAAGTCTCATGAGATTCACCCAAGGTCCTCAATGTAGTACCTGGGCATTGCTGCTGGTTATACAGTGCCCAAGGGCTCTTCAGTTAGCAGGTGATGAATCCTGCCAGGACTGCATCCTTCCCTTTAAGACACCAGGTTTCTTTCTGGTCCAACGTGTGTCTAGAAATGTCTGAGGACTAAGGCCTAAAAAGGGGGTCTTACAACTCTGACCAGTGCCCTAACCTGCTGTGGCTGAGCTGGTATCCAAGATGCAAGACAGTCCTCCCCAAGCTTCCCTCTTCTCTCCTCAAGCAGAGGGGAAAAGTCTCTTTTGAAGCTGTGAGCTGCTTAGCCTGGATGAGGGAAAAAATGATCCCAGCATTCTCTTAGCTGCCCCAGCTGGTGTCTCAGGAGGTCACACTCCCACAAGCCCAGTCCACTGGCTCTGGGTGCAGTTCAGCACTCGGACTCACCCAGGAGTTCCAGTCTATGGGGCCTAAACTGCCTTTCAAGTTCATTCAGAGACCTGGAGTACTTTAGCCCATGGAGGTGAGGCTTGGGGGAACTCAAGTTTGGACCACAGGGATCAACAATTCTCCTCTGGCAAAGGCTGGTTTAAATGCTCCCTCCATGGGTGGGTGTCAGCTGAGTTTGGTCCAGTTTTGTTTTCTGTTATCATAGGGCAGCACTGAGTTCAATGCCTCACAAATGCTGTAGTCTCCCTCCCCTGGAGACCAAAGACACTCTCCACACCACACCACCACTGCTGGGGGATAGAGGAAGGGTG
Source organism: Rhinopithecus bieti (assembly GCF_001698545.2). Lineage (NCBI taxonomy): Eukaryota > Metazoa > Chordata > Mammalia > Primates > Cercopithecidae > Rhinopithecus > Rhinopithecus bieti. Next base: position 1,250,396 of record NW_016812252.1, on the reverse strand, counting down.
GCACTGGCGATTCAAGACTGTTTTTCCTACCTCTTCAATGCCTCTTGCAGTAATATAAAGTTAAAACCAGGTACTGGGGTGTTTACCTTCGTTTTGGTCCTTATGAAGGTGATTTTTTGGGTCGATATTTGTTAAATTGGTGTCCTTGTGGGGTGGGGAGATGATTGGTGGAGCCTTCTATTCCGCCATCTTGCTCTGCCCCCTCTGATGATTTAGTTGTCTGTTTCCTGCCTCTCAACTGTGGGCTTCCTGAGGGCCAATACCATGTCTGTATTTTTCTCCATTGAATCCCCACCACTTTGCAAAATTATTACAATGCTTACTAATCTTTTGAATAAGTGAATGTTTTAGTAAACATACCTGCATATAAATTGTACCTAATCTCCCAGTACCTCACTTTCTTTACCTGTAAAGTTGGAGTATTTAGAATGCCCATCTCATAGGGTTGTTATGAAGATTCAATCGAGCTATGCCTCTGAAGTTCTCCTGGTTCAGTGTAAGTACTCAATAAATGTCAGCAGCCATTATTTCTTCACATTCAGATGCTCTGTGTGAATTTGTATTGTGGAAATTGAGGAAGAAGCTGGATGTGAGATCTGGGTACACATGGTATGTAACAGGAACAGGTGCAAGGAAGCAGGATCTCAGAGGCAGAGATGATGAGAACCAAGCTGCTCAGGAAACTGCAGAAATCTTGGGTGGGACTTTGAAGATCCATGAGCTATAGAATGAGTGATAGAACTATCTTATCTAGATCTTAAGAAGCCGAGTGCTCTGGGTAACCATGTATGTACATAGACATGCATAGCCACATTCAGGAGAACAAGTTTTTCTTTAGGAATAAAGCAGTTTCATTTCAAACTGAGAAAAAAAATTATTTTACTCCATTTACTTCTTCTTACCAAATAAATAAACATATTCTGCAGAGATACAACTCTGACTCAAGCATACACCCAAAAAAAAAGAGACAGAGTTCTTTACACATCAGTACACTTGAAGTATAAGTAAACAAACATCTACGTTATGATTGGATGTAACAACACATTTTCCCCCGAAATCGCAAGTGGGTATGTACTTTACATTGTGTAATTACTTCTTCCCATCAAGATTTCAAAAATCAAAGATTCTAATTTTCAGAAAGTAAACACTGGTAACAACCTAAATGAACAGTGGGAGAGAGGTTAAATAAACATGATACATCCACATGATAACATATTAAAATTTATGCTTGCAAGGAGTTTTTTGTTTTTTTTTTTTTTCTTTTTTTTGTTTTTTTTGGTTTTTTTTGAGACAGAGTCTTGCTGTGTCGCCCAGGCTGGAG
>NW_016812252.1:1233858-1248695 GCF_001698545.2 Rhinopithecus bieti | reverse complement strand
AATGGGTTTTTAATGAAGAAAATACTTTTGACAAATATAAACTTAAATGAAAAAACATAGTAAAATGTGTACGTGCAGTCTGATCCCAAATATGTAAAACGTATGTATTCAGGGAAAGAAGACAAGAGGTAAATAAAGACAAAATGTTAACAATAGTATCTCTTACAGCGTTCATTCTCTATGCTTTGGTGGCTTGAGGAATATTTTCCTTTTATTTATCCATTATTAGAACTTGCTTTTTTAGAACAGTTTTACGTTCACAGCAAAACTGAGAGGAAGATAGACATATTTTCCATATACACTGTGCCCCTATATCCCACACATTAAGAGCCTCCCCCATTATCAACATCCCCCACAGAGTGGTACCTTTCTTGCTATTGACGAACCTTCATTGACATATCGTTATCATCCACAGTCCATAGTTGACTTTAGGGTTTACTCTCGGTGTTGCACACTCTATGGGTTTGGACACATGTATAATGACAAATGTGTAATGGACCCACCATTGTAGCAGCCCTTAAAAAGCCCTGTGCTCCACCTATTCATCCTGCCTTTGAATTTTTTTGTAAATTTTTTATTCTTTCACTTTTATATTACCGTTTATATTACTTTTGTGAAAATAAAAAAATAAACTTTGTAACTTAAAACCTTTGTGAAAGAAAATACAGGTTGGAGTCTTAATTTTCTCCATGACTCAGAAACCCTTTGAGTAAGTTTTTAGCTCCCTGAATAAAAGAACCTAAAGGTGAACCTGCAGTTGATGTGTTGAATACTGGGAGGTGGCAGGAAGGCAAGCAGGCCTACAGCTAGTCAAACAGAAACGAAACTTCCCTACCTTGTTTGCTCTCTTGCCTCACTCTCCTCGTGATTCCTGAGAGCAGGAAACAGAGTCCACTCCTGATACTGAAAGCCAGCTTAGATAAAGCATATGTGGTGGTTAAATTAAAATGTTTATGGCCATCAGCCCTAACACTTCCCACACGGGGGATTTCCTCCCATCTTAGTGTCATTACAAAGTTAGTTTATTATATACATTAACTAAAGGTTATTTAATTTTATATTTAAAAAATTTTTTGAGACAGGGTCTTGCTCTGTTGCCCTGGCTGGAGTGCAGTGGTGCCATATCATGACTCATTGCAGCCTCGACCTCCTGGGCTCAAGTGATCTTCCCACCTCAGCCTCCCAAGTAGCTAGAACTACAGGTGCACGCCACTATACCCAGCTATTTTTGTATTCTTTTGTAGAGATGGGGTTTCGTCGTGTTGTCCAGGCTGGTCTCAAACTCCTGAGCTCAAGCAATTAGCTCACTTTGGCCTCCCAAAGTGCTGGGATTACAGGTGTGAGCTACCACGCCCAGCCTAAAAAAAAAATTCTATGTAACTTAAGAATTCAGAGGGGACACTCCTCCTCCATTTATGCACTTAAACACTTTGGTTTGTAAAACGCAGTCCCTCTACAGGATCTTTACTACGAGTGTTTTGAAGCACCACTGCCTGAAACTCAGGGGTTTTCTGGGACCTGGGACTTTCAGTCACATAACCAGGACAGTCCTGAGCAAACCAGGATGACTGGTCACCCTAGTGCTGTTATCAAATGACTCAAAAAGCTAACACTGAGTCACAGTGCCCTGTGACCTACAAGCCTATCAGAATGAGCGCCAGATTTCTCCATCGAGGTTTATGGGTTTCTCTCTTTCCAGTCTCACATAAGCCCTTCCCACCCTGTACTCTGCAACTGAGCACAAGCCATCAGTCAACACTGTATGACTATGGGGTGTACCTCATATCAATGGTAGGTAAGTCACAAGCTAGCCTCATGCTGCTCACTTAGCCGAGTCCACATAAGCCAGATCCACTCCAACCAGAGTTTCTAGCTCCCTTTCTCTCCATAAGCTCCACCTCAATGAGCACTCACTAGTTTTTTTAATCACCCTACTTATTCCCCCAGCCCCAAGCTACACATCCTTTCTTCTCTTCATTTTGCTTCATTTCCGCTCACTGCATTGCTTTTCCCTCTTTTCTCTCTGGTCCTAAGAAACTCGTGCCACTCTCTCTTTGAGCCCCATGTCTATGCCTTAGCCTCATGGTGCTATTCCTTTCCCCAAAGTCATCAGCCCTCCTACTTGCCAGTCTCCCTCTCTCAAGTTGCTCACACCTCATTTGGCCAACAGTCTCCAAACAGGGAGTGTACACAGCCCAGGAAAATAGTCCACAGGAAGATAATCTCAGAACTTCTATTTATAATCATTTTTGTATTATCGTCATTTAATTTTCATGTCAGGGTATGTTTTATAACATATCTAATACATAAAATATATTAGCACATATACAGTCATGTGTCACTTAACGATAGGGATACAATCTAAGAAATGCATCATTAGGTGACTTTGTTGTTGTGCGAACATCATAGAGTGAACAAACCTGTATGGTATAACTTACTACACACGTAGGCTATATGGTATAGCCTATGGCTCCCAGGCTACAAACCTGTACAGTATGTTTCTGTAATGAATACTGCAATCAATGTAACATAATGATAAGTATTTATGTCTCTAAACATATCTAAACATAAAAAGGTACAGTAAAAATATGGTATAAATGATTTTTTTTAATGCTACACCTGGATAGGGCATTTACCATGGATAGGGCTTACAGGACTGTAAGTTGCTCTGGGTGAGTGGGAGGTGAACATGAAGGCCTAGGTCATTACCATACACCACAATAGACTTTACAAACACTGTACACTTAGGCTACACTAGATTCAGTTTTTAAAATTTTTTCTTCAATAATAAATTAATCTGAGCTTACTGTAACATTTTTACTTTATAAGCTTTTTAATTATTTGTTACTTTTGGACTCTTTTGTAATACTACTTAGGTTAAGACACAAACACATTTTGTCCAGCTGCATAAATACCTTTTTATATCTTAATTTTCCTTTTTTTTTTTCCTTTTAAACATTTTAAAAAAAGAACTAAGACACACACACATTTGCATAGACCTACATAGGGTCAGAATAATCAATATCATTGTCTTTCACCTCCACGTCTTGTCCCACTGGAAGGTCTTCAGGAGCAATAACACTCATGGAGCTGTCATCTCCTGTGATAACAATATAGCCTTCTGGAATTCCTCCTGAAGTACCCGCCTGGGGCTGTGTTACAGTTAACTACTTTTAGTAAGTAGAAGGAGTACGCCCCAACAATAGAAAGTATAGTATAGTAAATACATAAGAGCAGTAATATAGTCATTTATTATTACTATCAAATAGTATGCATTGTTTGTACATAACCGTTATATGCTATATACTCTTATACAACTGGCAGTGCAGTAGGTTTGTTTACACCAGTATCACCATAAACATGCGGGTAATGCATTATGCTATTATGTTTTGATGGCTATGATGTCACTAAGCAATAAAAGTTTTTCAGCTCTATTATAATCTCTAGGACCTACCATCATAAGGGCAGTTCATCACTAACCAAAACATTGTTATTCAATGTATGACTGTATACCATTTATAAATAATTATGAATATCTGAGGACAAATACTGTACCTTATTAACTTCCATAGCCCCAGTCCTTAGTGCATTTACCTGACTCAACAATTGCTTTTTAGACAAATACTTTCATGAATTAATCAAATGAATCTCATGCAATCAATCAATCAATCAATCAATGTTCCTTAGTCCTTGTCCACAGAACATTCTAAATGAGCCCTTGTGGGTTCATAGTCATGGTTCTTAGGAAGTTTTCATTGCTTCTCTTCTCTTCAGTCCCTGATGTGAATTACTTTTCACCAGACACCCTGTCCCCACTTCTACCCACCTCAATCCATGTGCCCTCAGTCAGATCATCTGGAGTCCTCAAGATCTTCTCTCTTTTCCTGTCTACATATTCTCCCAAATTCAGCATCTTTCCTCAAGATCACCTGATCTCAAGAGTCACATTTCTGGCCCCCCTATCCTGTTGAGGCTTCTCCTCAACAAACTTATTAGCGAGCACCTCACCAGCTGAAGGTCAGCTACTAACCCTGCAACTCCAAGCATCTGCACCCATGCTGGTTCATGGACTGTAATGGTCCATGATGATGGTTTCCTCATATGAAAAGAAATTAGATAAAAAATGAGGACAATGTTAAACATAGGTACAAATGATATATATATATATCATATATATAGAATAGATATAATGATATTCATGTCATTGCGTAATATCACGTGACAGCTCATACTCATCATATATATCATTTGTGACCTATGTACCTATGTTCAACATATATATGATGTGTATATATATATATATATATCTTACCTGTTGAAGACTGTCCTTTATTCTGAAATTGTGGTTTTCTATCATTTCATATTAAAATATTATTATCTTATAAATGATGTGATATGGCCATTAGTTATTGTCCTTACTTAACAAAATAATGGTTTGCCAGTCCTCTTTGAGTCCTGGAATCTTTTATATAAAATTTACTCATTTATAAAATCCAAAAGTCTAGGGATTGCCAAACCACCAGCAAACAGAAAATGTTTTGTTTGATTTGTTTTTAAGGTAGAGAGAGAAGTTGATTCCCAGAGTAAAATATAAATAATTCAGAGGAGGTTGCAGACAAAGCCTTCCTGATCATGCCTTAGCACATCTCTTTCCTATTGGCATATTTTAGAGATGTGAGAGCACATGAGGACCTGGGCCAATGAGCATCCATGAGGAGGAAAGGTCTCAGAAAAAGACAGACAGGTGAGGGTTGGGGAGCCTGAAGATCGTGTGTGGGTCATCACGCCCTTGCCAAAGGATGATTCTGTCTTAGAATTCTTGTCCTAGAAAGGCCTCCTGTGTCTCAGGGTACACCTTAACATGGACATGTGCTGGCAACCGGGAAAACATGGTATTATGGATAATGTTCATAGTTCTGCTGCATCTTGCTTTATGTCAATGGAAGCAAGGTTTGAGTTTACCAACCAAAACCCTGCTTGGCAAACAAACAGATCTATTTCATGTCTAGCCTGAGAGAATACATATTGTTCAAATTCTTTCCAAATATGCTTGAATTTATGAACTGCTTTTAGGTGTATTTTTTATTGAAAATCTATATGCTATTAGTCACTCAAACTGGGTCTCAAAAATATAGCAAGAACTAGGAAGCCAATGAATAATACTGGGCATATTTCGGTTTGCCATGCTTTCTGGCTTTAGAATGGAACCTTGAGTCTGCAAATCGGGGAGGGTGCTTGAGCCATTTATACCTCCTGTCTACAGGCAAGGGAGCGATGCCTTGTTACTCCCACAAGCCAAACCAAGTGGAAATGAGTCACTACTTAGCTGAATGCTGTCCTTGGAATGCCCACATTAGGCTGAAACTTGGGGTTCAGTGGTCATTTTTCTGAGTTATGTCTGACCCAGCAGCATGAGCTTATGATAAGAACATTCTGAGTTTCCCCTCCAGAATCTGGGATGGGCATTTTTCCTGGAAAGAGCAGGTGGGCTCTCTCTTCTGGAAAACTGAATTTTTTTTTCGGAGCCCACACTTAATGCTGGAGACCTCTGAACATAGTGGTATTTAGACTGCTATTTTTCAAACTGTTCCTATACTGTAGGTGATAAATATTCCCTATGTGCCTGGGAATCAGATTGGTAAAATGGTACAAATAAAATCCCTCGACACCATTAGAGTTAGCGCATGAACTTCTCCACATGTGATTATACTTACTAAGATTGCTTTGCTCCTGATTCCCAGATCTGGCAAAAAAATTTCTGCAAGTTTCTAAAGCATCCTTGACCACTGACAAACAAGACAAAGGTTAAATATAAAAGGTGTTCTCCTGGCCCCCAGGCTAAGGTGTACATCTGGAGGATCATCTGGGAGCCTGACAGCCAGAGAGGCAGAGCTACAAGGAGCCAACCGCCCAGTAACTGGAAGGTATTGTGAATCTGAATTCTCTCTTCCCATTTAGGCCTCACAAGTGGCCCATTACTGGGAGTTTGAATGTATGCACTGACTTCAGTCCTTTCCGTGACTGAGAGCTTCACCAAGATAGGACCCCTGTTCCTTTAGCTTGTCATGTAACAGATTTCCTCTAGGGCTTCCCCTGTGCCTGAAAAAATCTAAATAAGATTGGATTGAGCCCACACCCTGAGAAAACCTACTGCCCTCCCCAAGATTTCTCAGAATACCCCGGAATTTTATATTTTTATGGACACCTCTGATTTCAACTCCCTGCCCCTACTAAAGTCTTCCCTAATGATGTAAGATGTTGGGCATCCTTTCATATGCTCATTTGCCATCTGTATATTTTCTTTGGTAATGTGTCAGTTGAGATATTTTACCTATATTCTGTTATTATTTTTAAAGTATGCAACATGATGTTTTCATACACATATACTTGGTAAAATGATTACTTCAGTCAAGCAAATTAACATATCCATCTCTTCACATAGTTACACTTTTGTATGTTGAGAGCACCTGAAATCTACTCTCTTATCAAACTTCCATAATTTCTTTTTCCATTCTTCCATCAGCAGATGCTTAGATTGTTTCTGCATGTTGGCTATTATAAACAGTGCTGCAATGAACATGAGTGCACAGATATCTCTTTGAGGTTCTAATATAATTTCCTTTGCATATATACCCAGAAGAGGGACTTCTGGATCTTATGGTAGCTCTATTTTTAATTTTTTTGAGGCAACTCCAGAATGGTTTCACAGAATGGCTGTAACAATTTACATTCCCACCAACAGTGTACAGTAATTTCCTTTTCTCCACATCCTCACCAACACTTGCTATCTTTTATGTTTTTAACAATAGTCTTCCTAACAAATGTGAGGTGATATTTTATTATTGCTTTGATTTGAATGTCCCTGATGATAATGATGTTGAGCATTTTTTCATATATTAGTTGTCAATTTGTATGTCTTCTTTGGGAAAATGTCTATTCAGGTCCTTTGCCCATTTTTTTCATCCAGTTGTTTGTTTATTTGCTATTAAGTTGTGTGAGTTCCCTATATATCTTTTATATTAACCCCTTATCAGCTATACTGTCTGCAAATATTTTCCCCAATCTCTAGGTTGTATTTTCGTTTTGTTAATTGTTTGTATTGCTGTGCAGAATTTTTTAGCTTGATGTAGTCCCACTTGGCTATTTTTCCTACTGTTGCCTGAGCTTTTGGTGTCATATAAAAAAAAAATTATCAAGACGAAAGTCAACAAGCTTTTTCCTGATATTTTCTTTAAGTAGTTTTATGGCTTCAGGCCTTATGTTTAAGTCTTTAAAACAATTTGAATTTATTTTTATGTATGGTAACAGCCCGATTCTATTCTTTTGTATGTGAATATCCAGTTATCCCAACACAATTTACTATCCTTTCTTTTGTATATTTTGATGCCCTTGTCAAAAATTAGTTGACTGTATATTGCTTGGAATTATTTCTGTCCTCCATATTTCGTTCCACTGGTCTATGTGTCTGTTTTTGTGTCTGTGCCATACTTTTTTGATTGCTATAGTTTTGTAATATAATTTGAAATCAGGAAGTGTGATGTCTCCAACTGTGTTCTTTTTCCTCAAGATTGCTTTGGCTCTTCAGGGTCTTTTGTGGTTTCACACAAATTTTAGAATATTTTTTCATTTCTGTGAAAAATGGCACTGGAGTTTGATAGGGGTTATGCTGAATCTGTATATCACTTTGAGTAGTATGGACATTTTGACAATGTTAATTCTTCCAATCCATGAACAAGAGACATCCTTCCATTTATTTGTGTCTTCAATTTCTTTCATTGATGTTTTACAGTTTTCAGGCTACAGATCTCTCACCTCCTTGGTTAAATTTACTCCTAAAAATTTTATTTTATTTTTTTTGATGCTATTATAAATGGTATTTTTTTCTTGATTTCCTTTTTGGGTAGATCATGATTAGTGTAAAACACACAACTAATTTTTGTGTTTCTTTTGTATCCTGCAATATTACTGAATTCATTTGTCAGTTTTAACAGGTTTTTTGTGGAGTCTGAAGGAGTTTTTATATATGGGATCATATCATCTGAAAACAGATCATTTTACCTGTTTCTTTCCAAATTGGATGTATTTTGCTTCTTTCCCTTGTCTGATTGCTCATGCTAATTCTTCCATTTTAAAATCAGCTTGTTTTTTTATTGTTGAGTTTTAAGAGTACTTAGTATATTTTAGATAAGAGTGTTGTACCAGATGTCTTTTGCAAATATTTTCTCTCAGTCTGTGGCTTGTCTTCTCAATGTTTTGAGTTAGTAATAATTTTTATTATCAGTCTTTAAATACATAATTCTATCCTTCTGACTTCAGTTGTTGCAATTGATGTAATAGCTGCAATGCTTTTCTTTCAGAATTTTACAGGTGTAATTAAAGTTACTAATCAGTTGACCTTAAAGGTTTTAAAGGTTTTTCTCTTTGACTTTGGTGTTTTCAATACTACAACACATCCAGGTGTGAATTTGTTTTATTTACCATTCTTGGAACTCATTTTAACAACATTAACATGGAATTTATGCTTTTCACTCATTCTTGAAAATCCTTAGCCAATAACTCATCAAATATTGTTTTTCATTCAATTTATTGTCTTCTTCATATACTCCTATTAGATGTGTGTTGGAACTTCTCATTTTTCCATTCTCTTACTACTGTTTCATGTTTTCCACCTCTTTATTTCTCTGTTGACATTTTGCATAATTTTTTCAGTCCTATTTTTTACTTTATGAGTGCTACCTTCAGCTGTGTTTAATCTGTTAATTATCTGTTTTTAGTTTTCTACTGCTGTCATAACAAATTTCCAGAAACTTAGTAGCTTCAAACAGCACCCATTTATTATATATCAGATGTCTAGCATGATATTGATTTTTGTGTATGGTGTAAGATACATTGTATATGGTGTAAGATACAGGCCCAATTAGTTTTGGGATATTCTGTTTAAGGAATTGCTAAGCTTCAATTAAGGTATTTGCCATGCCTGTGGTTCTCATACGGGACTTGGAGGCTTCTTCCAAACTCACTGTTGGTTGGAAGAATTCAGTTCTTTGCAGTTGCAGGGCTGAAGTTACTGCTTCCCTGTCATGTGATCTCCTTTCATCTTCAAGCTAACAATTGTGCATCAAATCCTTCTCATTCTTGAGATCTCTCTAACTTAACTTTCTGCTACATCTCTCTCACTCCATGTTCTACCTTTTCTGTTGCTTTTAGGGTTTATATGATTACATTGGGCTTTCCTGGATAATCTAAAATAATCTCTTTATATTAAGGTCAGCTGGTTAGTAACTTTAATTACATCTGTAAAATTCTTTTTGCTATGTAATATTTTATAGCCATGGGAGTAACACAAAGGCCAGAGATCATTGGGGAAGAGGGCAAAATTGTGCCTACACACTATCCATTGAAGTTTTGTTTCATTATCTATATCCTTAATTTCTAGAAATTCTAGTGGGGAAGCGTCAGATCTTCCTGTTCTTTTTTTATGGTGACTTTTATTTACTTATGGTTTTAGTTCCTTCTTTTATGTCTTTAACTGTATTATCTGATTCAAGAAGGGGTTTCTTGTAAGCATTGGTTAAGTCTTATGATAGTATTCATAAGTAATGTGCCGGAGTCAGCTTGCAAGAGTTGATTCCATGCATCTCTTCCCAACTTTACATTTAGTGACTTTACATTCACATTAGTAGCTTGAAATCAGTCATGGTAGGAGTATTTATACTATGAGAATTGGCAAAGACTACAAATCAGAGTAATTCTTTTTTTCTTTTTAGAGTTGGTTTACTAGTATACCACTGGGTTTACTAGTATACCACTGTTTATAGCAGATTTTGAATTTTGGGTTTTGAGCTCAAGTTTGACAGGACTTTAAATGTCGAAATCTTATGCAACCTGTATTGAGGGTTTTGCAGTTGCCTCTGCAAATCATTCTAGATGTGTTATCAGCCTGGAATCACCTTTTAAAGCTACTTTCTTAGTGCAGAAACTCCAGGGCCATGATGTTCAGGGTACAAATTCAAACCCCAGTCACATTACAGAAAGAGGCTTTTGGTAATATAGTCTCAGAAGATTTTTTTCCATTTTTTTCACACATGGACCAGCTCAGGCAAAGCCTAACAAGCTTCCTTGTTTTCTCTCTGGGCCAGTGAGCTGATTTTTCTGGTTCGTTTCTTCACTGTATGAATTTTTTAAATAGATTTTTGAGGGAATCTAAGTCAATGGTTTTCAAATTATGTTCCCTGGATCCCTGTGGGATTCTAATAAATGATCTTAGAGGCTACTTCATGGAGCAAGAGAAAAGTTTCTTCATCCTATAAATCAGAGTAGCATGCCCTTCCTCCTGCCCTCCCACTGCCACACAAGCATATACATGCACACACACACGAAGGCACACACACACTATTTTAATCTAAACGATATATTTGTCTTCCTGACAATATCGTAGTCAAAGAAAGGGATACCTCTTTTTAACAATTATGAACTTTCTAAGATATTCCAAAATCTTAACTTTAGAAATGGAGAGACTAGAACACAGAGATGTTAGCCAACAACATATAATATAGCTCTGTGAGATGGTGAAAAAATTTGAGACTTGAGTCTACGTTCAAAATAAGTAGGAATAATATTTGGACCAAAAAAAAACCTTTAAGCCTTTTTGTAACTAGAGACAATTTGTGTGAGTAAGCTGCAGTTTAATTTCTGATAAATGTGAAGAAACACAATGTGGGAGTGATCATCAATAGCTACAGCTTTCAATTATATTATCTGTCTGCCCTAGTAATATTTGCTAGTATTTTCTGAGTACAGTGCTCCACATGTAATGCTCAACATTTCACACTATTTTCACATTTAGTGTACAAAACAATCCAGAGAGATAAGCACTATTATTACTTCATTTTACATATGAAGATAATGTGGCTCAAAGAGGTTAAGTATTTAGCTGCTCCCCCTCCACAGCTACTAAGCAATGGAGTGGGGTTTGAACCCGAGCTGTGTAGTTTCAGAGCCCAAAGCCCTTCTTGCTTCTTACCTCTGCTGTCTTCCTTCCTGCATGGTTTCTCCATTGATTAAGGCAGTCAGTGCCACAGAAGCTGCAAACAGTTAACCACATTAACTAGTGAATTCCATCAAATAACTACTACAGCCGATTCTCATTAACCATGTGTACCATATTTTCAAACTTGCCTACTTGCTAAAACTTATTTTAACTCCAAAATCAATACTCGTGGCACTGCTGCAGTCATAACAACATGTTCAGAGGGTGAAAAGTTTGCATTGCCCAAATTGCATGTTCCCAGCTGAGGCCCAATAAGGTGAAACTCTGCCTTCTTTTCTCAGCTCTCATACTGTAAACAAGTGTCCTTTTTGAAGTGTGTTTACCACCACATTTTCACATTTTGTGCTTTTGTTGATTTCACTGTTTAAAATGGCCTCCAAGCATAGTACAGAAGCACTGATTACTGTTTAGAAGCACAAGCAGGCTGTGTGCTGTGCCTCATGGAGAAAATATGTGTGTTAGATAAGCTTCATTCAGGCATGAATTTCACTGCTGTTGGCTGTGAGTTCAATGCTAATGAACCAACAATTTATATTAAATAAGCTGTTTTTAAACAGAAATACACATAAAGTAAGGTTATCTATTGATGATGAAAATGTGAGCAGAGGCTTGCGGGAGCCTGACCCTGTACTTCCCCTATGGGCAATGATTCAGTATTCACTAATTCGGTGTTCTTTGTGACTTTATAGAATGTAATTGCCATGATTAATGAGAATCAACTATACTTTATTATGCCTCATAATCGGCCTTACCTAAGATTTGTAACTAAGGTGGCAGCATGTATCTCAGTCCCCAGGGCCACATGGATGAAGCCCTTGTGTCTCCAAGTATCTTGTGGCTTAACTACTGGAAGCCCTGCCTGATCAATCTACAGTGCCTTCCAGGCAATCACCTCTGCACTTGCTTTACCCTCTACAGAGGGGAACCTGGTTAATCAGGAAAGAAACTCCCTCAAAAGGTAAACAGTGAGTAGAGTGTACATATGGCGGAAAACAAATGACTCTTGGTACCATGTTGTGGGAATTATCTCGCTTCAATAGATAAAGGAGTAGGGCAAGCCCAGGTGGCACTGGTGAGTAACTGCCTCCATTACATGGTCCATTCCTGACGTGTGCACTAACCTCTCGGAGAAAACCCCATCCATATACTCGGCAGTCTCAGAACTGCGCTGTCCACTTGTCGTGTGGCTCTGTGTCGACACTGTGCGCCACCATGGCCGTGACTATCTGTCAGGGCTTGGGGTTCGTGGTTTCACTGATTGGGATTGCAGGCATCATTGCTGCCACCTGCATGGACCAGTGGAGCACTCAAGACTTGTACAACAACCCCGTGACAGCTGTATTCAACTACCAGGGGCTGTGGCGCTCCTGTGTCCGAGATAGCTCTGGCTTCACCGAGTGCCGGGGCTACTTCACCCTGCTGGGGCTGCCAGGTAAGAGCCAGGTGTCTGGCTGGCTGGAGGGAGAGATTGGAGGTGGAGAGGAAACTGCAGTCTCTGCCTGGGCACCATGACAGAGACTGCTGGGGGGGAGGAACTGTGATTCATGTTTGACAGGGGCAACAGCCACCAGCACCAGGGTGGAATTGGAGGACAGGAACCTTAGGGAGAGGAAGTTTCTGGAGCTGTCTGAGCTCCTGTTTCCCTAACTGGATGGTGCCCAATTCTCCCAAAGGAACTTATTTTTTCAATGACTCCTATGTGAGCAATGGCGTAGTCTCAATACCCATAGGAACAGGACTCAGGAGGCCCAGACTTCGGGCGCTTTGTTCCTTCAGCCCCAGGATCCCCCTCACTGAGTTGGGGACTGCCTATCTCCTGAACAGAGTTCCGTCTTCAGGCCTCCTTGTGCCTGACCTCAGCTTCCAGGGACACCTAAGTAAGCAGCAGCAATAGAAATGGGGCAGAGGAAGAAGGCAGAGAAAAAGAACTAGGTGGCTGTGTTTCCCTGGGACGTCAGATGGGCCCCTGCTCTGGGGCTCCAGGTTCCTGACCTCCAGAAAATACTGGCGACAAAGAACCAGACTCAGGGCGCTCTTTGCACAGGGGCTTCTGCTGTGGCAAATGGGCTCTGCCATGCAGGGAAAGGTGTTGCAGGCTGTAGTGCCCCCTTCCAGGGATTGGCATATTCACTACACCAGGATTGTGTTTACTCGCTTAGTAGACTGGTCATTTTAACTAAGAGAAAAATTCAAGTCACAAGAGTAGAGAATGTTAAAAATGTCTTTCACTCAGAGAGTAAGACAATGAATAAACTTGTTTTTAATTTTGCTTGTTTGTTTCTTTCACAAATACATATTGAAGTCTTGAGAGGGGCATTCACCTAAGGTTGGCAATGTAAACAGGATCAGAAATAGAAAAGATGGGGCTTTCTCCTCCAGGAATTTGTCATTTGACTCTGGGGTCAAGACTTAGACATACAAAAAAGGTAACAAGAGAAGACTTGAATCATAGGGTGATTTATTCTTTTATACATTCAACACTTATTTATGGAGAGCTTCCTATAACCTCAGGAATCTATGGGCCTGCCATTCCCAAAAATATAAAAGAGTGCACCAGGCTGGGTATGACAATATGCCAAGTGAGGGGGACAGAGGGCCAGTGCGGCAGGAGAGGAGGGTGAAACTGCAAGACTCCGTCAAGGTGGAAAAACCACAAGTGTCTTGTGAAAAGGAGTTAAGATTTGGAGATAGCAGCAATACAGAAAGGAAAAACAGCATAGGCAAAGTCATGAGGGTGCCACCACCCAAGTCTTACTCAGGGGCAATGAAAGAATGACCTTGGCTGGGGAAGAAAGTTTTTGTGGGGACGATTAGGGAGAGCAATGGATGCCAGGCTGAGGTGTTTGGAAGTCATTGAGAGATTGGTTGGTTGGTTGGTTGATTGGTTTGGGATTGTGATATTTCAAGGATATTAATCTGGCAAGAAGATGCAAAAGAGATTGAATCAGTAGGACAGTTGAAGGCAAAGGCAATAGAACCAAAGTGGGAAGGAGGGACTGGGTATAAACAGCAGAACGTGAGCCAGATGGGTGGGTAACTGGCAGCTGGTCAGTGGGGTCTCCCTCCACTAGGGACTAGAAGGAAGGTGAACCACTTCCACATTCCTATGTCCTGCTGACCCCTCCTTAGCTCTTGGTCTAACCACTTGCCACTGAGATTCTCCCTCACTGCAGATACAAAGTGCCCAAAACCTGCCCAGTGGCTAGGACTTGGGTCCATGCAGTTACAGGCCATAGTGGGGAGAATCAGCCTATGGCTGACCTCATGCCACACACAGCACCCACAGTGACATCTGAGGGCTTCATTCTGCTTCACAAAGGAGAAATAACAATGACAAATCATGCGCTAGCACTTGAGTAGGCAACTGCCTTACAATATTTTGTATTATCTCTACAGCCACCTTGTTAGTTTGGTACTACAATTATAACTTTTTAAGACAAGAAAACTGATTCTGAGTAACTTGCCCAAGGACACTTACAGATGTAGCCAGAGCTAAAACCCTGTCCTCTCTGCACCTAAGCCCTGGCTTGCAGCCCTAATAGCGAGCCCTAAGACACAAAACAGAAATCTCTCCTGACCCAAGGTAGAAATTCCCAGTGCAGAAGCACCTTCCTATTCTCATCTCTTGCCTAAGTCTGATGTTGCAGGCCCATACAGAATTCTCCTTGAATGGGGTCCTGGACTAACAACAGCTGTCAACATCCCCCCATTATATATGTGTGTGTGTGTGTGTGTGTGTGTATGTGTGTATATATATATATACATATATATATATATATATATATAT
>NW_016812252.1:1186192-1233653 GCF_001698545.2 Rhinopithecus bieti | reverse complement strand
CCTCGCCCGGCTAGTTTTTTATATCTTTTTTTTTTTTTAGTAGAGACGGGGTTTCACCGTGTTAGCCATGATGGTCTCCATCTCCTGACCTCATGATCCACCCGCCTTGGCCTCCCAAAGTGCTGGGATTACAGGCGTGAGTCACCACGCCTGGCAACATCCTCCCATTCCTATGCTGGAGAAATAGAGAGATGGAGGCTCAGAGGAGCAAGGTGACTTGCCCAGGCTCAAAGATCTAAAAATGAACCAGACTGAATCTACCTGTTATGCCTTCTCTTAAAACGTGTGTGTGTGTATGTGTGTGTGTGTGTGTGTGTGTGTGTAAAATAAAACTATTTGACTATTTAATAGATAGTTTATAGAAGTATTTTTCAAAGAGAATATTATAGATTATAGAGTCCCTTTTAAAAGAAAAAATTCTTGCATACCATCAAGGTTGATCTAAAGTATACTTATTTTAATGTTATTTTAATATATACAAGTATAACAATAGACTTAAATTCCTTATGCGTATGTCTTATACAAGTACAAAAACCACACTTGCAAATGTAAGATACATAATACTAAAAAAACTAATAAGCCAATATGTAAAATGCAACCGAGTGTGAGAGATAGTGCTCATTCTCATTTGGGGTGAAACAGGACAAAGATACAGCCTCAAACAAGTGGATTTTTTTTAATTTCACCTGTTTTAGTGTTCAACCTTGATATTAACAACATAGATTCTCTATTCACATAGAAGTGTTTTACAAAATAATATTAACTTTAAGGTAATCATGCCTCACACTTAGCCACCACCCTCTCAGCAAAGCATTCTCTCATGTCTGGGGTAATGAGGTGTCTATGACTTGATAGTTCTCTGCAGTAGTGTTGCTTGTTTAAGCAAAGGTTGTATTGTGGTGCTCCTGAAATCCAGCTCTAATGGTTATCTTAACCCACTTATTTCTAGAATTAGACAAAAAAAAGTTGTTTGCTGTGTATTTACTACCAGTAATTGTTGCAATCAGGTCTGACCAAAGACAGGCCTGTGAAATGCTTGCAGGTGATGCTAATGTACTGACCGCCAGCGTGCAGGCATTTAAGTTTGGAGTTCCCCCAATTCTGTTTTCTGTTTAAGCTACATGACTCCGTTCATTAACAATCGAGGATGTCATTTGGCTGTCCTCTGGTGCAAATATGATCATAAACACCAACATAAACATAATCCATAAGTAGTCAGCCAAAGGATCTGGAACATTCTTGTTTTAATTTGTTTCTCATTTACATTGAAATGAAAGTATGGAATTTTAAAATTTTCATTGAGAAGCTAACATACCCTGAGGATGGAAACACAGACCCTCAGACTCAGAGGGAAGAAGACAGATACAACCAAATCCTCCAGAGAAACCCTAGGCATGGAACTAACTGGTAGTCACCTTCCCGGGCAAAGTCGTTTCACTAGGCCCGTAACCAGTAGTCAACCTTTTCTGGACTGACTGGGTTTAGACAAGGTCCCTTCTTGGAGAGATCAAGGAACAAAAAGCAAAGGCCTTTGGTCCCTTCACACACATGGAAATAATAAGGAAATAAAACAACAATATAGAAATTGTGGCATTAGAAGAAATATTTATTCATTCAACATTTATTGAATACCTACACTGTCCCAGGCAGTCTGCACATGGGGAATATAGGTGTCAAAGGACTCATGAATCTAGGAAGACAGACATACAGTAAACAGATCATTGCAACATAGAGTTTCTCAACCTCAGCACTATTGACATTGTGGGCCACATAATTCTTTTCTGTAGGAGCCTCTCCTGCATACTGTAGAACATTTAAAGGCATCTCTGGCCTCCACCTACCAGATAAGAGTAGCATCAATACCCATCCACACCAGTTATGGCAACCAAAAATGGCTCCTTACATTGCCAAATGTCCTCTAACGGGTAAATCATCCCTGGTTAAGAACCACAGCAATAAATTGTAGTAAGTGCCATGTCTGGTACAGGGTGCAGACCATGAAGAAAGGGAAGGCGAATGACAGCTGCACTGAGTCAGTAACAACAGATATGAATTACCCAAGAAGATAAAGAGGCAAAGGGTTTTCCAGAAAGAGAGACCATCATCTTGGAAAATCACAGTGGCATGAGAGAGTGTACTATGTTAAGAAAATTAAAAGAACTTAGTTCTGCTTATGTGTGATATGGGCTGGGGAAGGTGGAGTGCACAGTACAGTGATACACGTTAAACACTTAAGAATAATATGTTTAAATATTTGGCAAAATCAAAGTGAAAAAAGTTTTACTAAGAAATTTTTTAAAGACTTAGTAGAAATATATAATATAACTTTCTAGATGGGAATGTTATTAAAATGTAAATTTGTCTCTAATTAACATGTAATAATAATAATACAATTTATTAAGACCTTGCTATGTGCCAGGCATTGTTTTAAGAAATTAACATATGCCTGTTGTGATTTAGCTGGAGAGACAGAATAATAAAAATGTCTTTAAAGAAATTATTATATGCCTGTATTAATATACATAACTTAAATAATTTTAAAAATTTAGGCCAGGCATGGTGGCTCACACCTATAATCCCAGCACTTTGGGAGGCCAAGGCGGGGGGGGATCATTTGAGGTTAGGAGTTCAAGACGAGCCTCACCAACATGGTGAAATCTTGTCTCTACTAAAAATACAAAAAAATTAGCCAGGCGTGGTGGTGCACACCTGAAGTCCCAGCTACTCAGGAGGCTGAAGCAAGAGAATCGCTTGAACCTAGGAGGTGGAGGTTGCAGTGGGCCAAGATTGCACCACTGCACTCAAGCCTGGGCAACAGAGTGAGACTCCGTCTCAAAAAAAAAAAAATTTTAGATAAACTACCTATACATACTTTAATCTTTGCAACTACCCTATGAAGTAAGTAGTAGTATTATCTCCATTTTATAGGTGAGGAAACAAGCACAAAGAGGTTAAAATATTTGCCTAATGGCACTGTGGTAGTAAATGGCAGGATGAAGATTTAGACCATACAGGCGTTCTTCAGAGCCTGAGCTCTTCTCCTTTACAAGAATTCTTATCAAAATACCTGTAAGAGTTTCCCCATGGGAACTTGACAAAGTGTCTAGGTATAAGAAGAAGCAGACAAAAAGACAAAAGTTTTTTTTTTTTTTTTTTTTTTAAGAATAATAAAGTGATGGGCTAACGCTGCCAGATAGTCAACCAAATTTTAAAGCTTTGAAAGTTAAAAGTATGCTTTGGCATAAGGATGGACAAACAGATTAATGGAACAAAATCTAAAATCAGACAGACATACATGTGAGTTGAATATAAGGTAGAGAAGGTTTTACAAAGCAATGAAGAAAAAGGAAGTTTATTTAGTTAATGCTGCAGAAGTTATTGACTAGCTTTTTTGGAAGGAAAAAGTAATTACAGTATGACTAACAAATATACCAAAGTAAATCCTAGATTAATTAAATATTTTAAAATATAAGATAATTTTAAACATTTTAAAATTACAAAATAGTTCTAGAATAACTATCTCCTAGATGGAAACTATTCTCTCAGCATAGAAATAGTGAAGGAAAACACAAAGAAAAAGTAAATTGATTTGACTACATCATTCAACAAATATTTATTGAGAATACTTTATGTACCAGGCACCAGGAAACACATCAAATAAAATACATTATATGTTTTTTCCTAAATCATGAATGGAATTTAAAAGCAAATAATCAATGGGAAAAGATGTTTTTAGTAATTACAGCAATGTGTTAAAATCCTTAACAAATACGTAGCTCAGATAAACTGACAGAAAAAGTGCTAAAATTCTAGTAAATCAATGAGGAAGGAATACAAACTGATAATTCAAGAAAAGAACAAAAATCAAATGCTTCATACAAACTTGTTGGGTTTTGTTTTCTTCTTTTCTATTTTTGATGATGAACTTTTTTTTTATTATTATACTTTCAGTTCTGGGATACATGTGCAGATGTGCAGGTTTTTTACATTGGTATATATGTGCCATGGTGGTTTGCTGCACCCGTTAACCCACCATCTACATGAGGTATTTCTCCTAATGCTATCCCTCCCCTTGCCACCCAACCCCCAACAGGCCCTGGTGTGTGATGTTCCCCTCCCTGTGCCCATATGTTCACATTGTTCAGCTCCCACTTATGAGTGAGAACATGCAGAGTTTGGTTTTCTATTCCTGTGTTAGTTTGCTGAGAATGGTTGTTTCTAGCTTCATCTATGTCCCTGCAAAGGACATGAACTCATATTCGTTTTTTTTTTTAAAGACTTAAACTCAGTAATTAAAGAGATGCAAGTTAAAACAAGTAATCATATACATATATAACTTGCCAAATTCACAATGTAGACTAGGATGTAAAGAGACAAGACTTTCAAACATTGCTGTTAGGATAAAATTCATAGAAAGCAATATGGTTGTGTATAAAAAAAGATTTTTTAAAACTTCACAGTTTTTGACAACTTAATTTCACTCGTAGGAATTTATCCTAAAAGGGTCATCAGAAATGCTGACAAAGAGTTATCTGTAAGATCTTCATCATAACACTGCCTTTTATTCAAAAAAATGGGGAAGGTACAATCTAACTATACAAAATAGGTGAATAATAGCACTTCTATATAATGAAATACTAACACACTCATATTAAATGATGTTTACAAGAGCTTTGGTGAAACTAATACAATTAAGTGAAAAGAGCAAAACATCAAACTATATTATCCTTTAATTATGTAAAAAATACATACAGAGAATTGATAAGAAGGAAGTATGCCAAATATTTTGTCTAGGGTTTAAAATTGTGAGCAATTTGTTCAAATTCTCTCCAAATTTTCTATTATGAACACCAAAAGGTGAAATTAAAACTTAGGGATATATAATGTAGTAATATTTTGAAGAAAAAAATTAATAGTTGTGTCAATTATTTTTCTCAATAGTATATTCATTTTACTTCTTCCTAATTCCTAGCTGTAATATTTTCTATTGTTACCTATGCCACCATTTTTTGCCTAATTACCATAGACAGTGTTATAAAAAGTGGTGGAAATGTTTTCTCCAATGTCAGTAAAATAATATAAGCTCCTGGAAGCTTACAACCTGAAATGACGCTACCAGGGCCATATTTAAACGTGAATGTAGGGATGATTTCCCCTAAGAAGTCAGCAAAAAATTTAGCTCCATTTTAAAGGTGATTAAACAAAGTTGTACCAACCCCATTATTGTTAAACAGAATCAGACCCGGGCTTATCTGGTAGAGATACATCGATATGTTTCAGTAAAGCCTATTGCCATAAATGAGAAAGTCATATTCTCCTCTGCAGACCCCCATTCATTTTTTGGCTGATTCAGCTAAAATAGTAGTCTGCTCAGAGCCCAGAAAACTTACCAGGAAGTAAAAAATCCTATCTTCCAGGTGTTTTAAAACACGTCAATATTTATTTCACACAGAAGAAGAAGTCTGTAGATTTACAATTTTCCTCCTCTCATTCAGTCTTCTGCCTAGGAAGAGATAGTCTTAGTTTATCCTTTAAAATTAACTTTTTCTATTTTCAAAAAAGTGACACTGTCTCCATTTCAGCCAAGAAAGAAAATTTAATTCATTATTATCTGAGTAACATTTTTCCCTATTTTGAAACTCCGCAGGAAAACATTTGCATAGGGAAACTGGAGGAGGAACTGCCACAGATGAAAATAGATAACTTTAATCAACTATTGTTTTATTTTCCATCTTCAATCTATGTTTTTGGTGGTATTCTAACACATGTACATGTATTGTTGGGATAGGGTTAGACAAATGTCATAAATTGAACATCTGAAAATCAAACCGATAGAGCTTTTTAAGAATAAAAAGAGGCCGGGCACAGTGGCTCATGCCTGTAATCCCAGCACTTTGGGAGGCCGAGGCGGGCGGATCACGAAGTCAGGAGATCGAGACCACAGTGAAACCCCATCTCTACTAAAAATACAAAAAATTAGCCAGGTGCGGTAGCAGGCGCCTGTAGTCCCAGCTGAGGCAGGAGGCTGAGGCAGGAGAATGGCGTGAACCCGGGAGGCAGAACTTGCAGTGAGCTGAGATCACGCCACTGCCCTCCAGCCTGGGTGACAGAAAAAAAAAAAAAAGAATTAAAAAGATACCATTTGACCTAGCAATCCCATTACTGGGTATATACCCAAAGGAATATAAACCATTCTACTATAAGAACACATGCACATGTATGTTTATTNATTTTGTTTTTATCTCTGCTAACATCATCTGCTAGAACTTTTCATTTGTATGAGCATTTGGGTAAAACGTCTGTTTGTTCTCATGTATTCTGCTTGTAGTAAAGAACATTTTCAATATAGGTGCCCTGTGAATAATGAGTATTAGCTGACTTTTCCTATATTTGTTTTTTTCTCAGTTAGGCTCTGTTACTACTGCTACATGGGTTTGTTGTACATATACACCATGGAAAACTATCCAGTCATAAAAAGAACGAGATCATGCCCTTTGCAGGGACATGGATGAGCTGGAAGCCATTATCCTTGGCAAACTAACGCAGGAACAGAAAACCAAACATTGCATGTTCTCACTTATAAGTGGGTGCTGAATAATGTGAACACATGGACGCAGGGAGGGGAAAAACATACACTGGGGCCTCTTAGGGGTTGGGGGATGAGGGGAGAGAACCTAGATGATGGGTCAATAGGTGCAGCAAACCACCATGGCACATGTATACCTATGTAACAAACCTGCACATGTATCCTGGAACTTAAAGTAAAATAAATTTTTTTTAATGAAATAAATTTTTAAAATGAGGATAAAAAGCCTGCCTGTTGGTTGAAATAAAAGTAAGATAGACTCTGTCCATGGAAACAGTGGTAGAATCATTCCTGAATTATTCCAACAACAGTTTTCAACCTAATTGGTCAATCTATGCCCACCAGCAGAAACCAGTGTCACTTATGGCTGTCCCCTTCCCTCCTTTTAGAACTGGCCTTGTAACTCAACTCAAGGGATACACAGCCATCAACACTTCTTCACTGTAAATCACGTAACTGTTGCTTACCCTCTTCTTTTAGGCTTTCTGGCTCATGCTTCACTCTCTAGAAACACTGATCACAGAACCTAAAGTAAGGTGTGCAGTGAAGGGGAGTGTTGCCTCCGTTCAAATTATGGGTAGTTCTTCCCTGTTTGCTTTCTGTGTTTGCTGGGAATAATGCTGTGGGAGCGGTGGCTGGGTGCACCCAAGATAACAAAATGTCCAGGCACAGAGGCTTGTTTCCTGGAGAACCAGGAAGGTTCTCCAGATTGGAGTATGTGTGTGTGTGTGTGTGTGTGTGTGTGTGTGTGTGTTTCAGGGCCTTGAGGTCCAGATTTTGGAGAGTCTCATTAAAATGTCCCTGGAGGGCCAGGTGCGGTGGCTCACGCCTGCAATCCCGGCACTTCGGGAGGCCGAGGCAGGCAGATCATTTGAAGTCAGGAGTTCGAGACCAGCCTGACCAACATGGTGAAACTCTGTCTCTACTAAAATACAAAAATTAGCTGGGTGTGGTGGCAGGTGCCTGTAATCTCAGCTAGTCAAGAAGCTGAGGCAGGAGAATTGCTTGAATCCAGGAGGTGGAGGTTGCACTGAGCCAAGATCACGCCACTGCACTCCAGCGTGGGTGGCAGAGTGAGACACCCTCTCAAAAAAAATGAATAAATAAAATTAAAAAGAATCTCTGGAGGCTGGGCACAGTGGGTCACGCCTGTAGTCCCAGCACTTTGGGAAGCCAAGATAAACAGATCACTTGAGCTCAGGAATTTGAGCCCAGCATGGGCAACACGATGAAACCCTGTCTCTACTAAAAATACAATAATTAGCTGGGTGTGGTGGTATGCACGTGTAGTTCCAGATACTCTGGAGGCTGAGGCATGAGAATTGCTTGAACCCGGGAGGCAGAAGTTGCAGTGACTCTGATGACACCACTGCACTCCAGTCTGGGCAACAGAGCAAGACTCCATCTCAAAAAAAAAAAAAAAAAAAAAAAAAAAAAAAAAAAGGCTCTGGATTCAGAGGCCAGACATACCTGACTCCCACATCCATCAACCAATTCTATAGCAAAATTTAGTTGTATAGACAAAACACAACACCTGATGTCTTCAGCCAAGTCTCTCTACTGTGATTATACAATTCCTAATATTTTGACCAATTCTAGTGAAAACTTTTCTGCAAAATGTAGAAGATAGTGTATGAGATCTGAAAAGGCTCTGGAGTGTTCTAGTTTAGATCTCACATGTTGTGGATGAAGAACCTGTGACCTACAAGGGCTTAGGAGTTTGCCCCCAACATGCCCAGCACATGGCAAGTTAGGGGCAGCGTCAGGAGCAGATCCTAAGCCTCTTGGTGACCAGGCGAAGGACTTCAGTCCAGCTAGCCCTGGTCCCTCCTCTGGCCTTTGTGGGACCTTCTGTGCCAGCCACAGAGTCCTCATGTGGTTGTTGTGGCACCAGTGAAAGCATGAGATGGAAATCAATGGGATCCCTGGCTTCCTCTCATCCCAGTTCCAATGCTTGTGGACCAAGAGCATAGCTCTAGGATTTGGTTTCATGTTGTCAAAAGTGGGGACAACTTTGCCTGCCCCTGCGGCTCCATATGGAAATAGAGAAAGAGCGCTGGACTGGAAGCTGAGGTGGGAGCCCCACCCATGCCCGTTTTTAGAGTATCTGTGGTTCCAGGCACTGGGACAAGTCCCTTAACTTATCTGTACTTTTCTTGACTCACAACCAAAAAAATGGGGATAATAGTACCTACCCTACCCATTTCTGTAAGATCAAAATGGAAAGATGTAAGTGAAAACTCGTTTATGAGTTGTGAAGAGAAAATGTGAAAAATCTGGTTTAAGACAGGGCACAGTGGGTGCTTCCCAGGGCCATCTTAAGCAAGGTCAGCCAAAGTGGTCTGCAGTCACGTTCCCAGTGGTGGGGATACGTCAGCCTCTTCTCCAGAAGACGGCACTCTCGGAGGAACCAGAGCTGGAGGGAGGCCGGTCCGGCCTGGAGCAGGGAGTCCTTCTGCGCCCTGACACGGCTCTGCGCCGAACCCACCCGGCATGCGGAGCGAGGACAAGTGCCTCTTGGGCCCGCTTCTCTAACAAATGTAAAAATAATGCCCTTGAACCAGGAGTGAAACTGAGCTATCTAAGGAAAACACTGTGAGCAAATACTGAGAGCCTAGGGAAACCATCTGATTAGAAGAGCTCCCCTCAGGAGCGCGTTAGCGGCACGCCTTCGGCAGCAGGAGGGCGGCAGCTTCTCGCAGCGGCAGGGCGGGCGGCCGGGATCATGTCCACCACCACATGCCAAGTGGTGGCGTTCCTCCTGTCCATCCTGGGGCTGGCGGGCTGCATCGCGGCCACCGGGATGGACATGTGGAGCACCCAGGACCTGTACGACAACCCCGTCACCTCCGTGTTCCAGTACGAAGGGCTCTGGAGGAGCTGCGTGAGGCAGAGCTCGGGGTTCACCGAGTGCAGGCCCTATTTCACCATCCTGGGCCTTCCAGGTAGGCACCGCACACCCCGGGGCAGGGCCAGGTGAGCCAGGTGAGCGCAGGGAAGGGGACGTTTGTGCTGAGCCCCACTCCCGCCTCTAGGTGAGGACCCTGGCAGCTCTGGCTCAGAATAAAAGATGTGAATAAAAGGAGAAGCTGGCTCGCGTCAAATAGGGCAACAGTCATACAGGAGAAAATCGGAGGATTAATACTGAAGGTGACGGAATCGCTAGTAAGGAGGCAGGCCTCAAGAGGAATGGGTCTACTGTAAGGGTATGTTCATGATACCTGGAGTAAACTCGTGTTTCTCAAGGAGAAAATAAATTGTGTGCATGACATACATGTGGCTTGCTCCTGCCTGCACATACATGGCAGCAGGAAAGCAGGATGCTGAGTATTTTGTTATATCTGGAAAAGTTTATTGAGAGCTAACTTCATTTTCTTTCCATTTCAATTAAATTTTTCAAAGTTGGAGTCTCTGTGGGTACCAAAAAGAATGTTGCCATTAAATTATAAATATTCTTTCTCTGCATTTGTATTCAGAATATCTGGTATACTGTCCTAAAAATCAATGTATATCAAAATATAATTATAGAATTATAATTATATTATGCCAAAATATAAATATAATTACAAATATGACATCCTTTCACCCCTAAAGATGAAATAAATTAAACCCCTGCTTTTAATACAGATAATTACTTCAAATATGCATCATAGCAACTTTGCATTCTGAATAATATGGGAGCTCTATTTGTATTTTTTAAATGCAAACAAGAAAATAATAGATCAAGCTAATTAGTGGCTCTAAGGGGTGGCCAAGATGTGAGTGTGATGGAGAAAGGAGAACAATGTTAAGTTTTGCCTCTCTGAAACAAATACCTTTTATAAACAAGTGGATGGAAATAAATTTGCAAGAAATTGTGAAGAGGCTGCAGAGCCCTTGAAACTGAATTGAATTGTGAAAAGCAATTCAACTAATCCAAGTTCATTTTCAGAAAGAAATAGAAGATGGGTGTCAGAGTAGAAGAACTGGATTATTTATTCCGTTTTTTGGAAGCCACTCATTGCAGGACCAATAGGATCACTGACTCTGTGGAAAGACCTGCTTAGGGAAGCAAGGGAGGTAGAACCTGGCCAGAAAAAAGAGAACCAGACTGAGGAAGGATTATGCTGTAGTGGGAGGGGAGAGGTGAGACTCAGGAAATGCGACACGGAGTGTTGAGTTGCTAATTATGTCTAATTTTAACTATCATATAAAGAAAAAGATTGTCCTCATATTCAAAATTAAGGCATGATATCTTATGACTTCATGTTCAATAACCTCTCCCCAGGGCCCTACTACATATTATCAATCTCTTGCTCACTCTGTATCACAGTCTCCATACATGGGGCTCCTGAATATTCCCACTCTCCTAAATGGGCAAACCCCATTGCCTCCACTGTGACTTGTCACTCCTATTCTATCAACAGATCCTATCTCCATGACACCCTCTTAGAATAGCTCCACCTCTCCCCCTTGACAGAACAAGATTCTCCTCCCTGCTTTCCTGCTAAGGTCAAACTCTCCTGCTAAGGTCAACCTCCCCAGCAGGGCTCTGAGGGCCTCATGCCACCTGTCTGGGATCACGCCCTGTTGGTCATCCCCTCTCCTCCTTGCCTCTTTCATCTCTTCTCCTCACTTATGTATATGGCCTCCTTTCCGGGGAAATCTGTTGATCCTGATCATTGTCAAGTTCTGTCTCTCTCCTGGGTCACTGACAAACCAAATTAAAAGACTAAATTTTTCCACTACCTCTCACCCTTAACCTTTCTCAGTCTGGTTTCTATCCTTCCTTCATCTCTTTAGAATGTTTGCTTTTTTGACCATAGCAGAGGATGAAGAGGAGTCTTTCTTTCAGTCACTAACTCCTAGTTCTCAGTTCTCATCCTCTTAGACATTTCAAAACCCAACCAACTTCCGTGGTTCCCCATTCCCAGCTTAATTAGGTACACACATAACAGCCTAACACCAAACCTTCCTAACCCCTCACCTAACTTCGCTGGCGGTCTCTTACTCCCCCATCCTGTTTCTTCTGTCCTTTCAGTATACCCTGGACTTGGTCCTGGACACCCATTGCTCATGCTCCCCTGAAATCCCCCCTCCACCACCCCAACTGTCCTCTCACAAATCTTCCCCTACACCTCCTCAAGCCCCCAAATTGAATAAAGATTCCACAAGTCTCTGTACCAAACCCAGAGCATTCTCATAGCGTTGAGCATATTCACTCCTCGTGACACTGCTCTCAAATCTGAGAAGCATTTATTGCATACCTACAAAGAGTACACAACACAAAACTGGCCTTGTCGGCACTGTAAATTCCAGCGGAGGGGACAGGCATGTGCGTGAATGTCAAAGCAAAGGCAACACATGACATGGGGCTTTGACACAGATGTTTGGAGCACCGGAAAGAAAGTGATTATTCAGTAGGAAGAGTCAAGAGGGGGGAAAATCAGGACAGTTTCAGTAAGGGAGTTTTGTTTGAGTTGGAACTTTAGCTTATTAACTTGGTTATTTTTACATTTGTCTCATTCAGCTTCTATGTGGCGGTTCCCTTCAGCTAGATAAGAATTATTTCCCCAGATCCCAGAAAAGGGCCTGGTAGACTGAGTATTCAGCAAAGGATTGATAAACTAAGTCGAATTAAATAGTACAAATAGTTCATTTTAAGTGTTTATGCAAGCCATTGAACTACAAACAGGTTAAGGTCTTCCCCAAAAAAGACAGTAAATCATTTTTGTACTACAAACTTTTGGTTATTATGGCTCCACATATACAAAAGGACCTGGTCCTCCTCCTGCCTGGAACAGATTCATTTGTTCATCCAATCATGCATTTAACAAATATCTCTTGCATGCCTACTGTGTTGCAGAGGCTAGAGTTCAGACTCTATTAGTCAGAGTAGTTAAGGTCTGCTGCTGCAACAAACAAACCTAAACATCTCAATGGCTTAACACAACAAAAGTTTACTTTCTGCCCACATAAAGTCCACTGTAGGAAGAGCAGCCTCCTTGCAGCTACATTATTCAAAGTTGCTGGGGCAAGAGAAGAAAGGCTTGAAGGCGGCACAACAGTTCTTAACTGCTTCAGTCTGAAAGTAACACATGTCACTCACAGTGCATTGGCCAGAACTAGCCATATGGCCCCAGGAGCTGGGAGATGTAGGAGCACATAGCTATTTGGTGAGCACCTACTGTCTTTACCACAGGGAGCATTTGAATAGTAACTGCCTGGGCTGCAACACATCAACCACACTTATTTCAGTTCTGCCAGACAGATAATTCCCTGAACATCAAATAGTCAAAACCAATGAGATTGCAGAAGAAGATATACCATTAATTTATATTCAAACAAATATGATTGAATTAGATGTGTAAACTATCATCTGATATAAGATAATTTATAGTGTGTAATTCAGAGCTAGACATTTTGGTAGGGATAGCCTGGAATCAGGAAAGAGGAGGGGTTTGAGGTAAATTTCTACAATGTAAAAATTCCCTAGCATTTAATAACAGAGGAATGTAAATATGGCCATGGCGGGGCGGGTAAAAGCACATTTTTTTCAGAAAGCAAGGAGGAAGAAAGGAACAGTGGATGAGGGAGAGAGGAAGGGAAGGTGAGAAAGAAGAAAGTAGAGAGGGAGAGAGGAAGAGAGGTGGGAGAATTGGTGATGCTAGGTACTTTTATTCCATGTCAGGCCAGACAAAGACCTCTTAGAGAGGGAACCCAGTTGCCACTCATGGAAATCTGAGATGTTTGAGACCCACAAAAGGAGAGGTCCTTGGCTCTCTGGGAAGGATTTTAGGGAAGCTGGAAGAAATGACTTCCTCAAATCCTATCTGGAGGACAGCAAATGTGAATGTCAGGGCCAGTAGCAATGCATTGTGGGTTCTTGGAAACTGTTGGTCACAAGATCATCTGTTGGTAAGCTCTGTCGGTGGTAAGATTGTGGCCAGAGAACTCTGATATGCCTGTCTTTCATCTCCCACAAAACGCAGCATGGCCCACAACAAGCATAGGGGGTTGGGGAAGTAGGAAGTGGGTGCTGCTTTGTGTCCTGTCTCCTAGTTGTGCTGTGAAAAGTCAAGCTGTGCTGAACCACCATGGGAACTGGGGGACAGTTCCCAGCAGCCACCACAGAAGTGTACCCCAGTTCTGCCTATCTGAGTTGAGGGAAGAGGATTTCACCAAAGCCAGAAAAGAACACTTCTTGGGATTGAGTTTGCAGAAAAGGAGGTACTTTAAATCACTGAAAATCTGTGGCCTTCAAGAAGAGTGTCGCCTTAAAAGCAGACAGTCCCCATGCAGCAGGAGTGGCTACGCTACAAATTGGCACCCCAAAATACAAATATCTATTTGATGACTTACATAAGGAATGGGCAGGAGCTGGGAGTGGTGGCTTACACCTGTAATCCCAGCACTTTGGGAGGCCAAGGTGGGAGGATTGCTTGAGGCCAGGAGTTCAAGACCAGCCTGGGCAACAAAATGAGATCCCATCTCTACAGTAAGCTTAAAATTTTTAAAAATTAGCTGGAAACAGTGGTATATGCCTGTAATCCCAGCTATTCAGGAGACTGTGGCAGGAAAATCACTGGAGCTGGAGTTAGAAGTTGCAGTTAACTGTGATCATGCCACTGTACTCCATCTTGGGCAACAAAGTGAAACTTCATCCATCTCTAAAAATAAAATATTTGAAGAGTGTAAGAATGGGCAGGAAGATTACCAGGAGGAAAAGGCTCGAAAGAAACTCAAAAGCTAAAGGCAACAATGCAAGGAGATAAAACAGCCCAAGAGGACATTTGTGGGGCTCCTAAAGGAGCTGGAAGGAATAACAACCAGCCAGGACCTAATGCCTAACTTTCCATCAGAAACAGCTGTGTAAAGTATTTTCTTGCACTTGACGAGGAACCTGGGAAAGACAGACCTGAAGCAGAGGAGCTGGATGAAATGCCTGGAGGGAGAAATGTAAGTTTGCAATGATTCTCCCAGAGAGTTTAATTTTGACCTAGAACCCAGAAAAGTATCACTTTTTAGCACGAAAGTAAGCCTTAAAGTATTTACAGAAAGGCAAAAGGCAGATACCTATAATACTTTGGTTAATAATCATAATTATCACTGGGCACAGTGGCTTGCACCTGTAATCCTAGCAACACAGGAGGCTGAGACAGAAGGATCATCACTTGAACCCAGGAACCAAGGCCACAGTGATCATGCCACTGCACTCCAGCATGGGCAACAGAGCAAGATCCCACCTCAAAAAATAAATATAAATAAATAATGATAATAATCATTATCAGTTATTAAATTCTTCCTAAGCACAATCTCTGTTCTTGCAAAATCTCACTTAACTTTTCATTCATCTGACAAAAATGTATCATGTCTCTTTGGAACTTACAGCTGTAGAAGAATGTAATTCAATGCAACAGGCTGTATTGTGTAAACTAAAGATAGATTAATGAAGTAAATGGTGGTGGTAGCAGGACTGCATACTTGTATGTTACCAGCTCTATATAACTGATAGCTCAAGATTCAATCTCATTGTATTCCACACAGTAGATACAGCATGCAGTGCTCTGAGGACAGTGACAGAAATAAAATAACTACTATTTATTGAGCTGCATATTGGCTCTTCAGCTTAATCTTTACAAAAATCAGGAAAATGTGTATTAGTTTTAGGTTTAAAAAGTTGGAAACTGAGGCTGGGGGTGAGGGAAGGACATGCCCAAGGCCTCGTGGATAGAAGATGGCAGAAACAGGATGTGAACATAAGACAAAGACTTCCAAGTCTGCATCCTTTTCCCCTGCCCAGAACCTGTTTCTAAATGCAGGAATGGGCTGCCTTTAGAATTGAAAAGCTTGGTCTAGGCTTGAGCACAATAAGCGCAGAGGGTATATGGGCGTTGATCCATTTGTGACAATATCATCAATGATGTGAAATTAGGAGTATGAATTAAGTTTAAAGTATGGATGACTTGCATCCCATTCACACTTGCCTTCCCTGGAAACAGTGGAAAAGACGAGTAAAGGGCCAACAATAAGCAGAATGGAGAGGGGGCAAAGATATGGCAAACTCATGTCCCTGGCTCTATAATGTCCCTGGCTTGACATCACAGTCAAGTAATGCTTTTTCTAAAGTGTTTGCAAACATTTTGACTAAATTTGGTAAAGTGGTAAGCCTTACAGTTAGAGGGAAGTGAGCTGGAATCAAGGGCACAGCTTGGCCACCTACATCTCTGGACCTCACTTTCCCCATTTGTGAAATGCCTCACAGTAAGACATTTATATGAAAGTGCTGGGCCAGGCACGGTGGCTCACTCCTGTAATCCCAGCACTTTGGGAGGCCAAGGTGGGTGGATCACCTAAGGTCAGGAGTTCGAGACCAGCCTGATCAATATGGTGAAACCCTGTCTCTACTAAAAATATGAACAAATTAGCCAGGCATGGTGGTATGTGCCTGTAGTCCCAGGTACTCAAGAAGCTGAGACAGGAGAATTGTTTGAACCCAGGAGGCAGAGGTTGCAGTGGGCTGAGATCACCCCACTGCACTCCAGCCTGGCTGACAGCAAGACTCTGTCTCAAAAAAACAAACAAACAAACAAACAAAAAAACAAAGAAAGTGCCCTGTGACCCATTTACAAGATCTAGCTCTTGGTATCCCTAAATCATCACTGCTGTGTCTACATCACTCAGGGCTCTCAAACACTTAGGACATTTGATCTTCTAGCTTTTTTCCTCCAAACTCAAAAACATTTTATGAATTCAAATATCCAAAGGCAAGATCACTTCACGCCCTGTGTTCTCCCTTCCCATCCCCATCCTACCCATGTTCTGTACACTTCACTATATCTCAGCCCCTCTGCAGGCACTGAGGGCCTTGATTTTTTTTTTTTATATGACTATCTACATTTTCCCTTTCTGCTTCAGTGTGTAAAAACAACAGCCACTGGAGAGTCACAGAGTTTCTTATCAACCTATAAATCATATTTACACACACAGGAGTGAAGTTTTAAACCAGACCACATTTAATCCAGAGAACAGTTTCACAAAACCTTCACAAAATCTAAATCAAAAATCCATAAAGGGAAAAAAATGAGACTTCTCATAAGTATCCTTCTTAAAAGAGCTTGTCTGTTTATTTCTTGCTATTGGCTGAATGGTTTCACTGGTTGTGAAAACAGTTTGTCTTTCCCCATTTTCCGGTAGAAGAAACCAGCCCTAGAAGGTGAAGTGATTATAAGTTAGTTATAAAGTTGGGGAGTCTATTGGTTTTCAGTAAAGCTGCTTTCTCTCTCTTCAAAAGAGAAAGATATTTCAGCATCAGCATGCCTCTTCAAATACGTGGACAAACATCTAAAAGTTACATGTTATTGTATATGATGAAGACACCACAGGGAGCTGAGAACAGGTCTACACAGCTCAAGAGAACCTGCAACCTAGGTAAATGAGGCTGCTTGCCCTGATTTCTCAATGAGAAAAGCTAGGAACCAAAATGTCTGCTCAGCTTGCAGCTGTGGTGGTCCCCATTTAGATGGCAGGGGCAGCTACCACAAAGCGTCATGCCCTAGGATGGCCTAGTCAGTGGTGCAGCATCATTTCTTGGTGGGGAGACACATCATCAGAGTTGTAGTTGGATCTCACCTTAAAGGATGTCTTAGACAGTTCCTGCTGCTGTAACAAGATTACCTTAGACTGGGTAATGTATAAACCACAGAAATTTATTCTCACAGTTCTGGAGGCTGGGAAGTCCAAGATCAAGGTGTCGGCAGATTCCATCTGGTAAGGGTTCATGCTCTTCAAAGATAGTGCCTTTTACTGTGTCCTCATATGGCAGAAGGGACAGAAGGGCAAAAGAGACAAACAGGCTCCCTCAAGGCCTTTTATAAGGGCACTAATGTCATTCCTGAGGGTACCTCCTACAGACCTCACCTCGCAGTAGTACTGCACTGGGGATTACGTTTCAACATATAAATTTTGGAGGGAAAGACACATTCAAATCATAGCAGAGGTGAAGAGGAAGGTCAGTGAAGATAGAAACCCACCTATGCTGCCTCTCCTATCAGCTAACTCCCCTGCTCATTCAGAGTCTTGTGTTCATTTTTCCTGATCTTCCCCACTACTTAGGTGCTGCTAGGTCCAAGCCTTTCTTTTCTTCCTCCTTTCAAATTTTCTTCCCCTCTTGCCCATAGCAATTCACACACATGGCTGTTTCAAATCCTCAACCATATTTTATCATCATGTGAGACGATTCACGTTTGTATACAGTTAGTACAAGTCAAAGCTATGTGGAGTTGCCAAGGGATACGTTGTTTTTAGGGAAGGAGAGGAAACTGATATTTATTGAGCCTGGCTTAGGTTTATGCCAAGTAGCATCTGATCCTCACATATCTATGCAAGAGATATCTTTGACTCCCTCCAGAACTGAGGACTTGTTTTCATTGAGCTTAAATGACTTACCTAATAACACTCACCTGGTGTCACATTGTTCTATAGAATTTTACAAGGTACTAAGGACTTCTGTGTTGATTTCCTGGAATCTCTAGAGAATCTAGTGTCTCCCATCTTATTCTCAAGAGCCTTTCTTCTGGAGTCTGGCCTCAGACTACGGTCTTCTGAGCTCCCCTCCTTTGGACTCCTCCATTAGCTCTCTTGTCTCCAGTCTAGGACCAAGCTATGCCTGAAGGTATGGCTCCTCCCACCCCCCTACTCCACCAGGGCCCCAGTCCAGGCCTTTGGCTGCTGGTGAACTGCTGTCCCATCATCCTCACTCCCACTTCCACTTAGTGATGCCAGCCCCTGAGAACCCTCTTTCAGCCCAACTCTCCACTCCGAGTACCTCTGCTGAGCCCTTCTTGAAAGCTGTTGTCTCGCATTATTCCTTGAAATTTTGTTATTGAATGATTAAATGAAAATCTCTGGGGGTGAGAACAAACATTAATATTTCTTTAAAAGCGCCCCCAGAAGATGCTCAGGTGCAGCCTGTGTTGGAAAAAACCACACCCGAGAGCACCTCACCTGTCAGTTCACAGCTACTTGGGGAATTAAGGTGTTTTGCAACAGGGAGGGAACACTGAGTTCCCATTTTTCTGTTTGCTTCTTTCAGCCCTGAATCCTGCCCACCCTTCAGGTCTGATAACACTTCATTGTTCATTGGGAAGAATGCTGTAGTCACACTTTTGGTGCAGGGAATCAGGCGTTAGAGCCTGTTGACTCACCTGTTATCAGCTGATAAGCCTCTTGATCAGAATATCAAGTAAGAGACAAAATGGCTAAAAGAGAAACCTACCTGCTACCTACTTTGTGGCAGTTTTCTCTGTTTACTTATCTATAGAGAAGATTAGGATCCCAGGTGGACCATGCAGGTGGAGGGGAAGGTGAGTTTACCACCATGAATCTCCATGGTCATTACTAGACATAGGAGGTTTCTAGCCATAAGCAGTGGAGCCAATTTCCTCCCACTTACTGGCACCTGCCCCCATGACAGTTGCCAGTGGGACTAAGACTGACGATCGTTGTTTGTAGAATTATCTTCCCAGCAGAGAAGCAAAGTTAAAATCAGAAGTTTCTTTAGGGAGAAGAGAATCAGAATCAAGTATATAGAGATCAATGGGATAAAACTAGAATAGGTGGACACTGTCATTCATACTTCAGACAGATATCTGGTGAGAAGGCTGCTAGGGCCTCTGTTCCTCAGACATTGCAGGAGGCACTTTAACAAGTTCTACACTATCTAACTCTCCTTTTTCAAAATTTCTCATTGATTGCCGATTTTTCTGGCATGACAAATTGCTTTATGATACAAACACACCTTAGAGTGAATATGCTGACAGCTCCACTGATGTTTGACTCAGATGCCCATGATGTTGGCTGTTGTAGGAGAGGGAAATCTTCCCAAGGTGACTGGAGAGAGTCCTCTCCCAGGACTGCTGGAGGAGATGGGAATGCTGTCATCTTGAGAGTCACATTTATAAATAATCTACCAGGCCAGGTTATTCCCTAAGACGATTTGGAGAATGTTTTCTTCCACATTCTTAGCATCCATTTCGGAGCATGATTGTTTATGGTTGAGTCTCCAAATTTGGAGGATACATTTTGTAAGAGTTTACGGATCCCTGTACCTGATGGAAGGCAGGACCTGTTTTTCCAGAATAAGGTGCCTCAAAACAATGTGCTGTGATGGAAAAGTAATGATTTTGAGGCAGTTTTGGATTTGACTCCCAGTTCTGCCTCCTTTCCCTTGATGTGTGTCCTTGGGCAAGTTACCTCACCTGAGTCTCCATTTCTTCAACCATAAAATGGGTGATAATTATATTATCTGCATCGTAGGGTTTTTTTTTTCCCATGGATTACATTTTTTAATGTCTGAAAATTCCTTACTAGCTTTCACTCAAAAGTAGCAACTGCCTGTGAAAACTAGGGCAGGACAGAACTTTCTGTTTTGTTCACAGTTTCCTCTGAGCCTTTTGCCCATAGCCCTATAGGCAGATTCCCTCAGTATCTCCTTCAAAGAGAAAAAAACTGATAAGCATTTCTCCTGTTTCTTTTCCATTTCCAAATTTCAATTTTGCCTGGGTATTATTAACTGGTCTCGCTGAGGGTAGGAATGACACCTCCTTTGAGTGTACCCCACAATCCCCTTCTAGTTAAAACTTGGCAAGGTCTCCATCTGCATTTCTAGCTGGCTCCTGACTTGCTCCCTTGGGTCCAGGTGACAGGGGGAGCCTCATGAGGGTTTTGCTTCTCCTTTTTAAAAAAGTCCTTCCTGGAAAACTATCCACCAGGATGCTAAAGGTGGCTATCTCCAAGAGTTAGAATAGCAGGTTATTGTTTTTTATTTCCTGTTTATAGTTTTCTATACATCCTGAAATTTTTATATTGAGCAGTTATTGTTTATATAACTAGGAAAAAAATCAGCAATTTCCCAAAAAAGAAAAATGATGCCCTTTACCTCTTCTCTGATACCACACTGTAGAATGCAATGTCTTTGCAGCTGTAAGACTTGGTGTGAGAGGTCCCCTCACATCTGCAAGGGGCTTCAGCAGCACTCTGGTCATGACTTCGAACCTGGAGGGCTGGAAACTCTCCAAAAACAATAAGACTTTAAAGGTTAGCATGTCTAGACACTGATGAAACCATCTTTCATAAGTTAGAAACACTTGATTTCAAGTAACAGAACCCCAACCTGAATTAGTTCAAACAGGTAGGGATTTAAAAAAAAATAATAATAATAATAATAGTAATGGTGCTGGGATAGCACCTGAAACCTAAGGAAAGAATGTATGTGGACCATAGGAAAAGCTGGAGTCAGGAGCTCAAACACTGACTGTCAGGGCTCTCTACCTTCCTGTTGGGTTTGGTCTGCTTACCATTATACAGCAGCTTACCACCTGAAGGAAACCATGGACTCCCAGGACAGCATCTTATACTTTCAGCCCCTGGAGAGAGACTGGCCGGATGTTCTCTGTGTCCAGCAAGACATTCTGTATAAGTGTCTCATCTGCCTGGTTTGACTCAGATGCCCATGCTGGATTAATTTGCCTTGGTCAAGGCACTGGGTATAAAGTCAGGGCCTGAAAGATCAAAGTCAGTATCACTACTCAAAGTAGGGCCTGTGTACCAAGCTGGCGCACAAACTATGTGTTACCCACCTGAACAGTTCCGGTACCGAAATCGAGAATAAATATTTCTAAACATTTATAACAATTTGACATGTCTGTGACACTCAAGCAGGTGATTTTGTATTTTGTCAGGATGTCAATTTGTGACAGATTGGAAATTTAAATTTTAAGTAGTTTGAAAACACTGATGTAAGACATGGCAACTCCTTCAAAAATCATGGACTTAGGAAAAAAGGGGATATACTGGAGGGATAAAATAATTGGTGTCTAGCACATAAATATCTCCACACAGTTTTGCAGTTCAGCTCCACCCTACCAACCCACACTAGGGGCCTTGCCTACTGGAACACATGAAGGACTAATTTGTCTTCCTTGTTAAATTATTTATACTTGTAATAGACATGCTTAGTGACTGTCGTTCCCCACTTTGGCATAAGCTCCATGACAACAGAGACCATGTCTGATCTGTTGTTAACTATTGTCATCCCATGGCCAGTCAGGAGGGCTCAGTAAACAATGGTTGCGATGAGTCACAGCAATTTAAGGATGCACTAGAAACAACTTGGGATATATCTGGAGGTAAGGACACTGCAGAAGAGTCCCTGTAGGGCCTATACCTACGACTGATTCCTAGAAAGGGAACTGCTGATAAACTGGTCCAGTTGAAAGGCCTAATATTGTTATATTGATCTTTTTATATACATCTGAAACCTACAGCTCACCATAATCTTAGCAGTTCCTTTTGGAAAGGGACAAAGTTGAGTATCCTTGGTATATCACTTAGCAATCTTGGCTTCATCATATGCTATAAATGAATTCTTGGTTTCCTAAAGTGGACACAACTATGTAAAACTTTTATCACATACGGAAGCACAAGAGAAGAAAAATATTTGGGTTAGAAGTCACAGCTATAAGCTCTATCAGTAATTCAAACTCTCACCTTAGACAAACTATTTTCCCTTTCCGGATCCCAGATTATCAAGCTTTAAAAATGAGGAAGCTGAAATAGGTACAATCCAAGGACCTCCCCAGTTCCAACCATCCATAATTCTCTGATTCTGTAGACATCTGAGTGCATGTCCTTCATCAGAGAATTGTAAGTGATGTATTTTGTATTTCCCACAATTCCACATCCTTTGACAATGGCAAGGTTCACAGTTTATGGACTTTGCTGTCTCTCAGAGGTTTGGTGCAGGTTAGTTGTGGTTGCTTTGTTTTATTAAACCAGAGCTGAATCAAGCGTGCTGAGCTGGTCTGATTTGTCTGCTGTGTCTTGCCCCTTGTCCCACAGCCATGCTGCAGGCAGTGCGAGCCCTGATGATCGTAGGCATCGTCCTGGGTGCCATTGGCCTCCTAGTATCCATCTTTGCCCTGAAATGCATCCGCATTGGCAGCATGGAGGACTCTGCCAAAGCCAACATGACACTGACCTCCGGGATCATGTTCATTGTCTCAGGTAAACACAGAGCCTGGAGTTCCCACTTCTGGAATGTCAAAGCAAAATCATTCTGGTAGAGAAAACATGACTCCTCCCTACTCCTGAATGTGGTTCAGAACTTTTTATACTGAGATTCATGATCTGAGTGTGAAGGCCCAATTGCGTATCATGAGTACTAAGGTCCATCTTAGCTGCCACTCCAACCCCAATAGAAGAGGTTCTTAGCTGGATGCAGTAGTTCATGTCTATAATGTCAGCACTTTGAGAGGCCAAGACAGGAGGATCACTTGAGTCCAGGAGTTCAAGACCAGCCTAGGCAGCATTGTGACACCCCATGTTGATTAAAAGAAATTGTTTTTTATTTAAAAAAAAAAAAAAACTTAGCTTTTGAATCTTAAATTCAGCTGGAAAAAAAAGGTTCTCAACCCTAAAAGAGTCATGTGACTTGATCTCTAAAAGGCATTTTTTTGGCAAGGCTTTAGAAAGTGATTTTAAGGGACGATATCTTGACATTACCAAAGAAACAAACCAAAAATATTTGGACTATTGAGCCTTGGTCCCAAGATGCATGAAAAATTTCTTTCTGTACACACACCTATCCTTCCACAATTAGCGAGATAAAACATTCTAAGCACCTATCACAATGTTTAGCACATAGCGAGAATTCAGTAATCAATGCTTGGTTATAAGGATGCAATATTCTGCAGCCTACTCATCTAAACTCATCTAGGCATAACCTGCCTCAGAAACATTGTAATCCCTTGAAACTAACTCTGGAGATTTCTTTTTCTTTGCCCACAGGTCTTTGTGCAATTGCTGGAGTGTCTGTGTTTGCCAACATGCTGGTGACTAACTTCTGGATGTCCACAGCCAACATGTACAGCAGCATGGGTGGGATGGTGCAGACTATTCAGACCAGGTAACCTCCTAATCTAGGTCTCGTCATTCACCATGATGAATATTGTTATAAGAATCTGATTAAACACATGCGCCTAATGTGACTGTCAGTGCCTGAAATACCAAAAATTTATCAGAGACAACCATGCCGTATCATAAATCAACAATCACCTGTAAATTCATAAACTTCATTTCAGTGAAATATCCTTGGTGATATGACTTGAGGCTGATCTGACATTTGCATTGAAATATGGTGACAGTTCATAGTATTTATCTAACACTCTTACACAAGCCCCTTTGTGGTGGCAATGAAACAGGCACTATTAACCCAGGCAAGTAAATGAATATCAACTTACATCTACAGTCCATAACTGGGACCTGGCTAGGAACAGGTAAACGTTTGAATAGAAATCAGCAAGGTGCAGTATGGGTGAGAAAAGTGATGTTCCTTTCTGGTATAGCTGCCTCTTTCTCTCATTCATTAATTCATTTATTCTACAAATGTATTGATCACCTGCTGTAAGCCAAGACATGTTCAGAGTGCTGGAGATACAAAAATCCCCACTCTCACAGCGGGTACAGTCTGGCAGAGGGAGATGAAACCCCACTACAATTTGGTGTCTGAAGGAGAGTAGAACTTTTAAAAGATGGAAAAACAATACCAATGCCCATATTCATTTAGTCACTTTAAACGGATATATCTCATAGCAAGAAGCTGGAGCAAATTCCTGAAAAAGAAAGATCTTGTTCTTGGGAAGAAATATAAATATTAGACCTCAGTGACCTGTCGTCTCTGGATGCATGCACTTGGCATTTTTTCCAGCCACACTAACATGAGGTACAGACGGAGAGTGAGGGTGTGATAAATCCATTACCCTCTGGCTCCCTGGAACTCCAATCCCCATTCATTTTTCTGCTTTATTTCAAGAATGTAAAGGAAGTGATCCCCAAAAACTCCCCCAATCCTACTCTATGTTCCTCTCATGGTCTCTTAGTTACAGGTGCAACTTAGAAGTAGGTTGAGCAACTCATGCCAGTCTGCCTGAGACTTTCCCAGGTTTAGCACTGCAAGTTCCACATTCTGGGAAACTCCTCCAGCATGGGCAAACCAGAATGATTGCTCAGGCTACTTAGAAGAGCCCACCTTTCCCAGAGCATTTGGGTACCTGGGGTCATTGCGCTTGCCCAGAGGAGCCATCTACCAGCCACTTTGCACTTAGCACTAACACCTGCCATCACTCTCTCACACCATCTCCCTAGCACCGGCCCCTGTCTTGTGGGCAGGGAGCTTCAGTCCTGGAATTAAGACTATAGAAGGCCTCCTGAACTTCTCCCTCGGTGGATGGGCAGCTGTCTTTCCCTTTCTTTTGTCTTCTCATTTTCTCCACCCAGAAGTCTTACAAGACAGCCCAGCTGCCAAGAAAGACCTTGGTAGTCACCTTGATGGAGCTTTGGTTCCCGTGCCCCACTTGGTCCTGGGACCCCCCCTCCTTCTCCTGTTCCCCGACTCTATTATTGCCATGTTGCATGTAACAGTGGCAAAGCCTACTCCCCAGACTAGAGCTGCAAACTGCCTGCCCTCACACTGTACACAGTCTGCAAGGTATTTTGTATAAAACATTTCATTTTATAATCTGAACCAATCACCAACATTTAAAAATTAGAAGGGTTAGGCCAGGAGCGGTGGCTCACGCCTGTAATCCCGGCACTTTGGGAGGCTGAGGTGGGCAGATCACAAGGTCAGGAGTTCGAGACCAGCCTGGTCAATATGGTGAAACCCCGTCTCTACTGAAAATACAAAATTAGCTGGGCGTGGTGATGGACACCTGTAGTCCCAGCTACTTGGGAGACTGAGGCAGGAGAATCGCTTGAACCTGGGAGGCAGAGGTTGCAGTGAGCCGAGATCACGCCACTGCACTCCGGCCTGGACGACAGAGCGAGACTTCGTCTCAAAAAAAAAAAAAAAAAAAAAAAAAAATTAGAAGGGTTAAGGACTGGGTTCCTCAGAAACAGATCCTGAGAAGAGGATCCCAGTGCCAGAGTTCATTAAGAAAAAGGAGATGGGTTAGTGGGTGAGGGAAGCAGGCCCAGGAAAGAAGGGAAGCCAAGCACGGGCGTGATTTCAGGTGAAGCCCTGGGACTCAGCCTGATCCTGAGGAGAGCTGTGCAGTGCGAATTAGATGCCAGAGTTGTCTCGACCCCAAACTAAAGAGCTGAGCTTTCATACCTTGGTGCCAGTCAGTCCCTGTGGGCAGAGTGGCTTCAGTGGCTAAACCAAAGCTAGATTTCCAGAGGCAGCCACAGGGGCCAGCAGGTAAAAGCAAAGGAATACATAAGCAGGGGAAGAGACCCACAGAAATGGTTAAATGGTAGAGCACCACTAGGGCCTACGACAAGGAGACTTCACCCCCCACACACATACACATACTCTGTTTTTCCAGCTTTGTGTAAAAAATCAGAAGATCTGGCAGCATTGCCCTGGGCCCTCATTCTCATATGACCTCCATCTCTGCAGCAGAGAGGCAGCTGCCCTTCTGGCTAGGACTCATTCTGTACAGTTTACCACAATCCCCACTCTGCCCAAATAGCCCAACTCATGCTTATAGGGATTTTTTCCATATATTACAGTTGAGAAAACAAAATTATGTTCTTCTATGTAGCTCACTTCACTCATTTAAGTTTCTTGCCTGTCCCAGGTAAGTATTTAGGTTTGCTAACCTTGACCCAGAGTATCTAAGTTGAGGAAAAGGACTTCGTCCCTCATGCCCAGAAGATTCATTAACAATGAGCGCTTTGAAGGCAAAGTGACCTGAATTTGAATCCTAACAATATCGTGTCCTTCCTGGGTTATTGGAGAAGTTCCTTAGCCTCACTGAGCTTCACTCTCTTCGTCTGTAAAATGCGAGTGACAGATACTATCACAGTGGTTGTTGGGAAAATTAAACAAGACAGTGGTAAAAAGCGCTTATCACTGTATCAGTAAGGGCTTAATACATGGTAGCAATTGTTGTTATCATCATTAGCATTAAGCAATCACTCAGCCATCCATAGGGGTATCAAGGACAGGGGCTCTGTCTGTGTCAGGGCCCACGGACCAGGGCTGTCACCAGGAAATCACCTAGGGACCACCCTAGGAAAAGCCCCAGGAAAAGATCTGCTGTTCAGTCCCCAGCCACACCGGGTAGGATGACAGGGCAGGGCTCTTC
This sequence comes from Rhinopithecus bieti, assembly GCF_001698545.2. Taxonomy (NCBI): domain Eukaryota; kingdom Metazoa; phylum Chordata; class Mammalia; order Primates; family Cercopithecidae; genus Rhinopithecus; species Rhinopithecus bieti. The sequence goes on along the minus strand of NW_016812252.1, from coordinate 1,206,938 downwards.
GTGCCAAGGCAGAAGCCCTTAAACCAAATTTCTGTCTTTTTCCCAGTCCAAGGAGATAAAAATAGCCTATAGGTAAATTTTCTCCCAGAACTTTTTCAAGGACTGAACTCAGTCAACCAGTTTTGCTCTACATATTAATACTATACTTCGTCATGAAGCTTACATTGTTTACTTTAATCCTGCTAAATAGGTGTGCTTTTTTTTTCTTTTTTTTCTTTTTTTTTTTTTTTTTTGAGACTGTTGCCCAGGCTGGAGTGCAATAGTGCCATCTCGGCTCACTGCAACCTCCGCCTCCTGGGTTCAAGCAGTTCTCCTGCCTCAACTTCCCAAGTAGCTGGGATTACAGGCACCTGCCACCATGCCCAGCTAATTTTTGTATTTTTAGTAGAGACAGGGTTTCACCATGCTGGCCAGGTAGGTCTCGAACTCCCAACCTCAGGCGATCTGCCTGCCTCGGCCTCCCAAAGTGTTGGGATTACAGGCGTGAGCCACCACACCCAGCTAATGTGTGTGCTTTTAAAGCAGATCTAAAGTATTGTATTTTCTTAGGTTGCAGAGGTCTGCACACATATTACTTGTCTTCCTATTGTTGGTATAACGTTCTTAGCTTGTGTCGTAGACTTTAAACATATTAGTAATTCATAGAGTTCTACAAACAGTCCCTGTGCTCTTTGGGGAATGCAAAGGGAAACTTTCAAGGAGAGGCACTCCTTTTCCGTGCTGAGCTCTCCTTTTCTGCAGAGCTCGTGGAGCTGGAAATCAAGTTATCCACTGGCATTAAAATGTGCACTGACATCCTAACAGTTTTTGGTCACTTGAAGAAGGATACTGCTCTCCACCATCCAAAAATGTCCATTTGGGATCACAATTATTTTATCCTCAGGAGATTTTGTTCTCAATCCTGATCCAATGTAACTGAGTCCCATTGGAGGCAGACCCCCTAGGCGAAGGGCACCAGCTTTGGAGTCAGACCACCCCAAGTTAGAATTCTCTTGTGAGCTGGAACAGAAGCACCATGAGCACAGCGTCTCTGTCTACCTTGTTCGCCCATTGTCCCAGTACCAGGGCAGGGCTCTGCACATTGTAGGAGCTCAGTAAAGACTTGTTGAACAAATAAGTAAAGACATCAATAAAAGAAGGAATAGTCACTTCAACTTAGTTCCTTCTGAAGGTAATAGCTCTGCCTGCATGGATGGTTGTAAGGGTTATTTGAGATAAGTTAAGATGACTGCTTATTGGCTCATACTGAGAACTCAAGGAACTAAAATTCCTTCAGAAATAATAATTTGAGACTGATTTTTTTTTTTTTTTTTGGTCAGAGTCTCGATCTGTGGCCCAGGCTGGAGTGCAATGGCACAATCTTAGCTCACTGCAACCTCCACCTCCCAGGTTCAAGCAGTTCTCATACCTTAGCCTCCTGAGTAGCTGGGATGAGAGATGTGCACCACCACACCCAGCTAATTTTTGTATTTTCAGTACAGACAGGGTTTCACCATGTTGGCCAGGCTGCTCTTGAACTCCCGACCTCAGCTGAAGCTTGGCCTCCCAAAGTGCTAGGATTACAGGGGTGAACCACCGTGTCCAGTCGGGATTGATTTTATATCTCTCAAATTTCTCTTGCCAAACCTTCAAGACACTTTCTTTTGCCAGTAGAGAGGAGAAGATTTCTTGAGATGTTTCACAGAGATAAGATTTATAATATTACGGTTGAGTGATGCTGGAATCCCCTGCTGTTTTGCCCCCTAGCTTTAGTCCCAATTCTACTCTCCAGGGTACCTGATCAGTTGGCTGTGACCCACAGGAGTGTGTGTTCAGGGGCATGGGCAGGGATGGATGTGGAATCCAAAAGTGGGGACAGAAAGAACAGGCACAGCCAGGTGCAGTGGGCGGAGCCTGGAGAGTCGAGTCAACCATATTGACAGCCACCATCTCCCCACCCAGGTACACATTTGGTGCGGCTCTGTTCGTGGGCTGGGTTGCTGGAGGCCTCACACTAGTTGGGGGTGTGATGATGTGCATCGCCTGCCGGGGCCTGGCACCAGAAGAAACCAAGTGAGTCTCCCTGTTCCGCTGCAACCAGACGTTTTATTTGTTCAGGGTCTATTTTAATGTATAACTTGCAGCCAAAAAAACAAAATTAATCTAGGTATAGGGAAGAACTTTATTTGACTTAAGGATTATCAAACCTTCTCTTTTAGGGGGAACCTAAAGGACAGAATGGAAATATTTCAGCCTAGATTGATTTAAATGTGATCCTATTTGAAAGAAAAATCCATCCCTCTTGGTTCCTTCTGAGATTGTTTTGTAACTCCATGGTTCTCAACTAGGAGCAATTTGCCCCCCAGGGGATATTTGGCAACATGTGAAGACATTTTTAATTGTTACAATTTTGGGAGGGTGGGGGAAAGTGATACTGGCCTCTGGCAGGTAGAGGCCAGGGATGCTACTAAACACCCTACAGTGCACAGAACTGTCCCACAACAAAGAAGTATCTGTTCCAAACCGTCAACAGTGCTGCTGCTGAGAAACTCTGCTGTAACTCCCCACATTGAACTGTGTGGGGAGAGCTGGATTCCAGTGTGGTTCTGCTGCTGACCAGCCCTGTGACCTCCAGCAGGTTATTTGCTCTCTGTGTGCCTCTATCACCTCATCCATGAAATGAGCAGCTTGAGGCAATGGGCTGAACATAGGTACCTTCCAGCTCACAAATTCTATGATCCTTTGACGCAAAATGTTCCCCTGGACATTGTTTCTGGTTCAACTTTATTTTTATTGATTAACAGAGGGAACTCATTAGTTACTGAGGTTTTGGGGATACCTCTCTCCACCATCCAAAAATGTCCATTTGGAATCACAATTATTTTATTCTCAGGAGATTTTGTTCTTGGCTCAGCAAAGCTCTAAAGTGCAAGAACTTCTGTTCCACTGCAGAGACAGAAAACCAGTGTACCAAAACCAGGGTTACTAACTATCCTGGTTTGCCCCGGACTGATGGGTTTCCAGGGACACTGTACTTTCAGTGCCAAGACTGAGACAGTTTAGGGTAAATAGGAGGTTGGTCCTCCTGACAAAGACATCTACAATCTTGGAATGTTTATTTTTCTTTCAGCTACAAAGCCGTTTCTTATCATGCCTCGGGCCACAGTGTTGCCTACAAGCCTGGAGGCTTCAAGGCCAGCACTGGCTTTGGGTCCAACACCAAAAACAAGAAGATATACGATGGGGGTGCCCACACAGAGGACGAGGTACAATCTTATCCTTCCAAGCACGACTATGTGTAATGCTCCAAGACCTCTCAGCACGGGCAGAGGAAACTCCCAGAGAGCTCACCCAAAAAACAAGGAGATTCCATCTTGACTTCTTATTGCTTTTGACTCACAGCTGGAAGTTAGAAAAGCCTTGATTTCATCTTTGGAGAGGCCAAGTGGTCTTAGCCTCATGTCTCTGTCTCTAAATATTCCATCATAAAACATCTGAGGTATCATTTATGAATTAGAGGCTATAGCTCACATTTTCAATCCTCTATTTCTTTTTTTAAATATAACTTTCTACTCTGATGAGAGAATGTGGTTTTAATCTCTGTCTCACATTTTAATGATTTAGACAGACTCCCCCCTCTCCCTCCTAGTTAATAAACCCATTGATGATCTAGTTCCCAGCTTATCCCCAAGAAAACTTCTGAAAGGAAAAAGAGTAGATCGAAAGACATTATTTTCTGCTGTTTGACTTCTGCCTCCCCACCCCTAACTTGGCTACTAATACACACTTACTGAAGAAGAAACAATAGGAGCAAGGTATTTGCAATCTCTCCAGCCCATGATCAGGTTTTCTTACGCTGTGATCTTAAACGTTACCAAACCAAAGTGATCTTCAGTTTGAGGCAACCAAGCCTTTCTACTGCTGTTGGCATCTTATTATTCCAGCAAGACCATTCTAGGAGTTTCCTGAGCTCTCCACTGGAGTCCTCTTTCTGTCGCGGGTCAGAAATTGTCCCTAGATGAATGAGAAAAAATTTTTTTAATCTAAGTCCTAAATATAGTTAAAATAAATAATGTTTTAGTAAAATGATACACTATCTCTATGAATTAGCCTCACCCCCACATGTGGATAGAAGGAAATGAAAAAATAATTGCTTTGACATTGTCTATATGGTACTTTGTAAAGTCACACTTAAGTACAAATTCCATGAAAAGTTCAATGATCCTAATTCTCTCCCTTTGAGGTTTCTATGGCTCTGATTATACATGATAATAAGTGTAAGCTATGTAAAAACTAAATATTGTCTGGGCGCAGTGGTTCATGCCTGGAATCCCAGCACTTTGGGAGGCTAAGGAGGAAGGATCACTTGAGCCCAGAAGTTCAAGACCAGCCTGGACAATGTGGAGAAACCCTGTCTCTACAAAATACAGAGAAAAAATTGTCCAGTCATGGTGGCATACACCTGTAGTCCCAGCATCCCGGGAGGCTGAGATGAGAGGATCACTTGAGCCTGGGAGGCTGGGGCTGCAGTGAACCGTGATCAGACCACTGCACTCCAGCCAGGTGACATACTGAGATCCTGTCTAAAAAATAAAAAATAAATAATGGAATACAGCAAGTCCTAGGAAGTAGGTTAAACCAATTCTTTAAAAAAAAAAAAAAATGTTGAGCCTGAATTAAATGTTATGTTTCCAAGTGACACATATCCACATTTGCATGGTTACAAGCCACTGCCAGTTGGCAGTAGCACTTTCCTGGCACTGTGGTCGGTTTTGCTTTGTTTTGCTTTGTTTAGACATGGGGTCTTACTTTCCAGGCTGGCCTCAAACTCCTGCACTCAAGCAATTCTCCTATCCCGGCCTCCCAAGTAGCTGGGACCACAGGCGTGTGCCATCAAAACTGGTCAGTTTTGTTACTGAGAGCTGTTCCTTTCTCTGAATTCACCTACAGTGGTTGGACTGTCAGATATTTGGGCAAAACTGAAAGTTCTTTGCAACCACACACCTTCCCTGAGCTTACATCACTGCCCTTTTGAGCAGAAAGTCTAAATTCCTTTCAGGACATTAGAATTCCATCCCAGTTTCAAAGCCAGACAGACCCCCTAGGAAACTGAGGTAAGAGCAGTCTCTAAAAACTACCCAGAGCAGCATTGGTGCAGGGGAACTTGGCCATTAGGTTACTATTTGAGAGTAAAGTCCTCACATCAATAGTACATACGAAAGTGACCTCCAAGGGGATTGGTGAATACTCATAAGGGTCTTCAGGCTGAATAGACTATGTCTGGAGAAAGAACGGATTATGCCCCATTAAATAATAACAAGTTGTGTTCATCAAGAGTCAGAGCAGTGAGCTCAGAGGCCCTTCTCACTGAGACAGCAACATTTAGACCAAACCAGAGGAGGTATTTGTGGAACTCACTGCCTGAGTTTGGGTAAAGGATGAGCAGACAAGTGAACTAAAGAAAAAAGAAAAGCAAGGAGGAATGTTGGGCAATCTAGAGCATGGGGATTGTTAAGTGCTCTCTGGATTTGAGTTGAAGAGCATCCATTTGAGCTGAAGACCACGGGGCACAATGAGCTCTCCCTCCTACCACCAGAAAGACCCTGGTCAGGTCTCAGGCAGTGCGATGTGGCTCAGCTGGGTTTTTAATAAACACATTCTCCATCCAACACTTAATTGTTTGAAAGTCTCCATATAGTTAGATCGTGCTTTGTAATTTTGTTGTTGTTGCTCTATCTTATTGTATATGCATTGTTAACCTGAATGTTTTGTTACTTAAATATTAAAAACACTGTTGTCCTACAGTTGAATAGCTTCTGCTCTGTTTTCATAAGTTTTGGGAAGTGGAGGTGGGAAGTCCCAGCACCTCAATGCCGGATGCGTCTTCATGGGAGTTTTTCTGCTTTCGGAATCCGTTTCTGCTCAGTAGCAGCCTAGCTACCTAGAGGACAGCTAGGTGTTGGTCCAGACCAGTTTGTGGTTTCTGCAAGTTTGGAAGCCTTAATGAAAACGAGTTCCCAGAGCAACCAGGCATGCAGCATGGGGTCCAAGGATCCAGTTTAGCCTGTCTGACCCTAAGCGCACCAGCCCGAAGTGTCTAACGTCAATGGCCTGTTTGTGGGCCAGTAAAACAAGAGAGCCAATGCCTGCCCTCTTGATGCTGCCAAGGATTGGGTTGACCAGCTCAATAAACTGAAGCAGTATCAAGCTACAAAAACAGCATAAGCTATGTAGTCAGAACAGCTCAACGTCAAATCCAGGTCATAATACTTCCCAGCTATGTTAGCTTGAGCAAAGCCCTTCAGCTTTCTGTGTCTCCGTTTCCTTATCTGTAAAATAGGGATGATAAGGATAATGGAATAATACAAGTAAAGGACCCACTTAAGTGACAGAAAACCAAGCAGCACAACTTTAAGACAAAGAGGGCAACGTTTATGTAACTGGGATATCTGAGGGTTGACTTTAGACACAGCTGAATCAAGGGTTATGATTAAGACTCTAGTTTTCTCTGCCCATATCTCAGTTCTGCTTTCTTCTCTGTTGGTTTGCTTCTCAAGAAGATTGTGAGTTGTTGTGTTGGCTGCTTATATTTCTAGCCATAAAGCCATGTTTCAGCTATGGGAAACCTAGCCAAATGGAGGCATCTCTTTCCTTCTATCCATAGGAGAAAACTTCTAACAAAATACCCTAGATTATTTGAGTAATGTATCCATCCCTAAACCTCTTCCAATAGCCAGAGCAGTGGTATCTAGTTTGGTGAAGCCTGGGTCACCCAGTCAAAACATGGAGATTTGTCATATGCCATGAAGACTTGTATTCGAAGGACCCAGGGTCCTTAAAAAATCAGGCAAACTCATTGCTTTGCCTCATTATTTTCTTCTTTTAGTTGAAACTGCAGAGCAAGTTTCAGAGATATAACTTCTGAGCTTCTCTGACTTACCAAACTGTATATAGTACAGAAAGGAACGATCTGAGAGATTACTTTGGTTCTCAAAGAAAGCTGATAATTAAAACCTAAAACTTTAAAAAAAAAAAAAGGCAAAAGAAAACACTTTACATTCCGTTTTAAACAAGTGAGATTACAAAATCATCAGTAGAAAGCTGTCCTTAGTGATGTAATTTTGAGAAATTTAAATTTAAATTTTCTAAAATTTAGGGGCATTTTGAAGTCTCCTTGTGCAAAGACAGAAATGGACAAACCAAGCCATGGAGTACAGGCTCAAAATATGACTCAGCACTGTTACTCATAAAAATCCCTGGGAGTCCCCAGTTCTTTTACCTTTTACTTAGATAGTATCCAGCCCCTTCTTGCCTCCACAGTCAACCCTATCCAGGGTTGCCTACTGCAATGGCCACAATTTTTGCCAAAATGCCTGATGTCTCTGAGTTGACATGTTCCACTGGAGAAAGCACTGGGCTTGGAATCAAAAACCTGGATTTCGGGTTCTGACTGCATTGCCAACCAATTATGTGACCTCCAGAATCGATTACAATGATTCACTAACATATTTTTATTATCTGACTTCTGTACTGAGTCCTCATGACAAGCAGTACTGTGCCTAGTGCTTTATATACTTTAACCCTCCAACAATGCTGATCTCACCCCACTAGTGGCCCAGCACTCCTAAACACTCAAAGATCACATACACACTCACACTCACACATACACACATTTACCACACAGTCGGTTCAATTTTCAGAGCCTCATCAGGGACCATCACTTCTTTGATTTTTCTACTCTTGAGTATTTACATGTGCCTCAGAACTGCTTTTGAACAATTCCATTCCTTCAGCTAAAGTTAGGCTGATTTTTCATACTTCCCAACCCACAGCTAGAAAGGGAAGGGGTATACTCTTCATAATAGCCCAAATAAATGTGAAATGAGCATATGAGGCCCGTAAGAGATGACGATAAGCAAAAAGTTTCCTTGTGGTTTAATATTCAATATGTAAGATACTATAATATACTGTAGAGACAAAATGTCATTAAAATGTTTTAAATATGTCCAAATTCTATTCTGGAGTAAGGGTATTTAATTTAGATACCCCAAAAAGTGTCTATCAGTGATGGCTTTTAGTATCCACACCACCACAATATTCAATACTAAATGCAGCTACTCCCTAATAACAAATAAGATGAAATCTTAGTCACCCCTGCCACAGTGGGTAGCTAAAAGAAAGCATAGACTTCTTCTTCAGAGAAACTTCAAGGGGTGGGTGGGTCCTACTTGCAGATCAAGGATCATACAAATTCTATACATAGAAAATACGGTACTTTGTCCTATCTTTTAACTTAGATTTTCAGGGTAACATAAAGGTAGAATTAAATGTAATATGGAAGAAAACTGGAAATATTTCTTCCTTAATCCAGCAATGCTCCTTCTTTAAATTTCTCCTAAGGAAATAATTATAAATACTTATGCTCAAAGGTATATATCAATTGTTTAAAATAATGTAACTAGATCAACCTAAAAATCTAATGAGGGGAAGATTTTTAATAGTCTTTATATATAAGTAAGCTATTATATAGTCATTAAAATTATTATAATATTTTTCTAACATTAAGTCTATTTAACGGTGTATTGAAAACATCCTGGAAAGAAATATATTCCAAAATATTTTAAGTAGTTGCTTCTGATTGGAGATATAATGATGATAGTTTTTTATTTGTACTTTACAGTACTTTGCAAATTGTCTTCAATGAGAATAGCTTCATTTTATATCTAGAGAAAAAAATAAAACTAAAAACTGAAGAATTAAAAAATAGAAAACAACACCCAGACATGAAGTCCACAGGAGCAGATATAGCTCATTACCTGGAGACATAACCATCTCAGGCAGCTCGGAAGGAGGAAGTTATTAAGTCATGGCTGAGTAGAGTTCTCTGTTTACTCTGAACCAATAAATTAAAATGGTCATGAGCCCAGAAACTGACCTCACACTATGTTGCTTTAGCTTTTCTTCTCCTTTCGAGACCCTTTGGCAATTGGCAATCATTTCCCCATTTACTCACTTCTACTCACCTCTGAAGATGGGAAAGCAGAGGCCCATACCTCTGTTGTGAACAAGGACCAGAAAGGAGAAATGACATGCTCAAGGCCTTTGCACAGGCATATCAGAGGAGCCAGAACAAAGACTAGAGTCCATACCAGGTTAGCCTCTTGCCTGCTCCGCAAGGACACGCAGACCTCATCTCCTCCCATCCACTGGCCTTCTCAGTTTCCAACTTCTTTTTCTGACTACAAGGGCCATCCAGAAAGAGCACAATGGGCTTGCTTCAGGATGGGTGGCCTAATGTTGGCAGGTGCTCTGAGCCAACCAGATCCACCTGTGTGGGGAAATATCCAGACCAGACCCTGAGTCCACAAATGTTTATCACCTGGAACTCATCAGACCTGAATCTGATAAGGAAGGGGCTCTGTATGAGCTATGCACAGAGCAGCCTGTCTTTAAAGAAGAAGACTTTTGGGTCCTTGATGAGTTTTTCGAGGTTTCTAAAAGATAATCTCAACCATGTGTTATCACTAGATTCTACTCAGAAATGTTAGGCATCAGGAAAAATTCAGCAGCTATTGTTTTTTAGTTGGACATAGCAAAGCTTCAGAAACCCAGTTTTTGTCATTTTCTGTTACTTATCACAGAATACCTGAAAGTGGGTAATTTATAAAGAAACAAAATATATTTTTTACAATTCTGGAGGCTGGAAAGTCCAGGGTCAAGGGGTGAAGCCCTTCTTGCTGATGGGGATCTCTGCAGAGTCCCAAAGGAGTTCAGGGCATCATGTGGTGAGGGAGCTAAGTGTGCTAGCTCAAGTCTCTCTTCCTCTTCTTATAAAGCCACCAGTACCACTCCTGTGATAACCCACTAATCCATTAACTCACTAATATATTAATCTATGAATGGATTAATCCATTAATGAGAGTGAAGTTCTCTTAAGGGCCCCACTCCTCATTATTTCCACATTGGGAATTAAGTTTCAACATGAGTTTAGGAGGGGACAAACATTCAAACCATAATACCCAGGCTTATGTAAAAATGAAGAAAACAAAATAAACTTTTTCTCCTTGAAAAAACATTAGGAAAAAAGAGAAAAGCATTGATGGCAGAAAAAATTCACTCTGAGCCTTTAAAAAATACAGATGATTATTAATGTTAATATTGCTGTCATTATCATTATCATTATCATTATCATTATTGAGAATCTACAATGTCCCAGACATAGTTTCAGGCCCTTTTCTTACACTATTTCCAACCCTCAAAATAGCCCCAATGAGACAGGTATTATTATCCCCAGCTCACAGGTGAAGAAACCAAGGCTCAGGGAGGCTAAGTATCTTGTCCAAGTAAAGTGACCAACCATCCCAGTTTGTCCAGGACTGTCCCAGATTCAGCACTGAAAAGCCTGTGTTCCAGAAAACCTCTCAGCCCTGAACAAACCAGGACAGCTATGCCAAGTCTATATAGCTAATAAATAGAAACGTGTGGATTCCAACCAGGGTTTGTCTGACTCCACATCTCACTCTGTTTCTAATATGCCAGAGAAAATATCATTAAATGGGCAAAATAAATTCATAACTACATTTTTTTAAATGGAAGGAAGAAAAAAGGGAGAGAGAGAGACAGAGGAAAGGAAGAAGAAAAAACAAGTGAACAAAATAAAGATAGGGAGAAACTCATATAAATCTACTTTAAAGAAAAAAATATTTGCCAATGAAGCCAAGGAACATAATACTTAATTTACAGTAAATTTTTATTTTTTAACACTCAAATTTTTAAAAATGCCCAATAAGAGCCTGTGTCTGTAACTAGTGCATAGACAGATGGCAGAGATAGGGGAGGACATTGGGCTACCCAGTCCCTCAGCCTCTGCAAAGCTCTCAGTGGGCTCTGTGATGTGTGTGCACTCTTAAGGGCTTCCAGGCTAAAGAGGACTCTGGTGTGATGCCACCCAGAAAAGAAAGGAAAGCCCCAGCACTTCCAAGGTGGACTGTCTGTAGGAGAAATACCTGTTCCCTCCAGTGGTGGCAGCTACACAAACATTACAAGGTTGGGTTTGGACCACGGCTCACTTCATCCCAGCAGCCACCTTAGGCTAGAGCTTCCCCAGCAGCATCTGGGATCTGAGTCAGTTTCCATCAGCACTGAGAGGTTTCCCATTCCTTTCTCATCTCAAGTGGAACTGGATGTGACCTGCTCACTCTAGTTTCGAGTTTTTGACCCGTTCAAGCTTTCCCTGTTATCAAAGCTGCCGCCCTTAGCCCTTGTTGACAATAAAAAGCTTATTTATTTTGTTCGACAGGCCAACTTGAATTTCCCCAAAGAATGTTTTGAAAAGTAAAATATCAAACATATTAAGCATGTAGGACTTTGCCGCCCATACTTATTGCCCAGAGGAGGGAGGTTGCCATGGCAATGCCTCTGGTAAGGAGAATAAAGTCTGGCTGAAGGGTGAATAAAGTATCACAGTGGGGCACAGGCTGCCCCGCCAGGCAGCAAGCCCCTTATGGTACTGGAAGTGTTTGCCCAAGTCTTAAGAATTAAGTCATAATTAAGAGAGAATAAGAAAAACAGAAAGTCCTGCTGCAAAAAACAAACAAAAAAAAAAAGTTGAGGGGTGGGGGAGTCAGAATGTAGACAGAGATATTTTAAAAGTCAGCAGTGAGTGAACGTGACTATGTCTTCTTATGACAGCTGGCAGAACCCGCCCACCAGTAGCTTTTGTGCAAACAGGCCACACCCCATCCATCTGCAGAAGGGTACAGCTAATGGAGTAGAGAGAACCCAAAAAGGAATTCATTGGAGAGCTGGCATCAAATGACCTTCATGGCCTCTTTGGTAACACACCAAAACTTCACAGAAATTAACACAAAACCTAGGCAGGAGGAACTCATCTTCCAGTATGGCTTAGTAAGCTCCTACCAGGCTAACCTTCCCGCAGATAACAAATATAAACTCTGTACAAAATACAAAAAGTAACTACTTGAAGCCACTAGAGAGTGAACAAAGACATATTCTGAAGGGTAGTTGACATTTAAAAGAGAGGAAAGGCATAAAGAAAATTTCTGTTTTTGAGGCTTCTGACCCAAGGACAAGCCAAAGTCAGGTGGCATGAAGTACCTAAAATCTGTTAGAAAACCTGCAGTTTTTCTGGCCTGAAGAACCATGAGACAGAGTTCAGGACAACTATAGCCACTATAAGGTGAGCAAAAAATCTTAGAAAAAAGAGACTTGGGGGAGAAGATCCCAGTTTTCTATAAAAAACCCTCCCTGAGTCTCTAGCTAAACCCTAAGCCATGCAAGTATAGGGCTGACTACAAACAGCTGACTTAGGATCCAAAGTTGAATGGAGACCTTAGATGTCCCCAAGACACAAAGTTTGCTGTATGAGTACAAGCAAATTAGTTGTCTTCTCCAGCAAACAAACAAACAAAAAAAAAACAATACTCTTTGGAAGACTATACTAGAGTCTGAAACATAACATTCACAATATCCAGGATGCAATACAAAATTATCTGACATGTGCGTGACATGGCCTATTTTTAAGAGAAAAGGTGATCAATGGAGACCTGACCCCAAGATAACCCAGATATTGGAATTAGCAGATGAGGACTTTTAAAGCAACTATTACAACTATGCTCAAATACATAAAAGAAAATATGCTCATAATGACTAAAAAGACAAGAGATCTCACAGAGAAATAGAAACTATTCTTGAAAACAGAACTTCTGAAACTAAAAATACAAAATCTAAAATTTAAAAATGTATGAACTTAGCAATGTGGAGATAACAGAGGAAAGCATCAGTTAACTTGAAGATAGATCATTAGAAGTTATCCAAAATAGAGAAAAAAATTTTTAGCAAAAACAGAACCTCAGGGACTTGAAGGATAATATCAAAAAAGAAACAACTGAGGCCAGAAGACAGTGGTATTTTTTAGGGGCTGACAGAAAAAAAAAATGTACAAATACACTTCAAGAATGAACGCAAAATATAGTTTGCAGATAAAAGGAAACCATGAAGATTCATTGCCAGAAAATCTTCACTATAAAAAAAAATGTTAAAAGAGTTCTTCAATCTGAGGGAAAATGCTACTAGATGAAAACTAGGATCTCCAGGAAGACATAAAGAGCATCAGAAATAGACCTTGTTGAATAGGACATTGGATATCACTCGATGTATAAAGCAAGACTCAAAGCCTGAGTATCTGAGGCAGTCAGGCATTGCACCTCGCTTTCCACCATCACAGCGGTTCTGGGCAGCTGTCAGCGTTCCTACTGTCTCACATGACTGGGAGTATGAATCCACCTATAGAAGCACATATTGCTGTACATACAAAGAGGAAAGACAGTAGAATTAAATAGGTAACAGCAATAGGTAAGTCTTGGCAGTCTGTAAACTCAATACTAAAGCAGGAAAATCTTAACCTTGTAAACTGAATTGAAAAAATATTTTTGAAAATGTTGCTTTGTACATATTTAATGTAGAGGCGAAAAGTTTCAGGATGAGAATTCCCTCATAATCGGCATATCTCAAAGACATCTCTTAGTGGGTCTCTAGATAATAAGCAAAGCCAGTACCAACGACAAAGAATTCATCAATGGTCATTCTCTGAATGTCTTGCCTCATACTAGGAGGTAGTATCATCTAAAAAAAAAAAAGATACGTTCACTTCATATTTCTTACCAACCTATCAGTTTGTTAGACATTTGTTTTTATGTTTTGACCTCTCTTTTTATGTGTGCTAACATTGAATATTTTGTGTGATATGTGTGTCCCTTTGTTTTGTGTGGTACCTTTGTTACAACTGATGAACCTACATTGACACATCATTATCACCCAAAGTTTACAGGATTTGCTCTTGTCACTGTACATTCTATGGGTTTGGACAAATGTGCGATGACACATACCCACCATTGTAGTATCCTACAGAGTGGCTTCATTGCCATAAAAATCTTCTATGCTCTGCCTTTCCCCCAACCTCTGGCAACCACTGATCTTTTTACTGTCTCCATAGTTTTGCCTTTTCCAGAATGTCATATAGGTGGGATCATACCCTATGTAGCCTTTTCAGACTAGCTACTTCCAGTTCATAATATGCATTTACAATTTCTTCATGTCTTTTCATGGCTTGATAACTTATTTCTCTTTAGTACTGAATAGCATTCCATTGTCTGGATGTACTACAATTATTTATCCATTCACCTACTGAAGGACATCTTGGTTGCTTCCAAGTTTTGGCAGCTAAGAACAAATCTGGTATAAACATCTGTGTGTGGGATTTTGTATGGATGTAAGTTTTCAATTCCTTTGTGTAAATACCAAGGAAAATGATGGCTACATCATATGGCAAGATTATGGTGAGTTTTGTAAGAGCACATGACCCAGTTTTGACTAGTGGTTCAAAAGGAAAGAGTCCAGCATTTCTTCATTGAAGGGAAAACTTCCTCACTCTTAATGAAGAGAAAACAAAAGAGGCAGCTCCATCCTTGGAAACATACACAGACACACAGACACACACACACACACACACACACACAGGTGCACACCTTCTTCCTCCATCTAAGCATTCTCATGACTACATGTGATACATTGGAAGTACTGCAGCCCAAACATGAACCAACATGGATGAAGGCAGAACAAAAGAAGCCTGGGGAAATGGAGCCAGAGCTCTACTTTATGTTCCTCACCTGACAACACCCCACCTCTGAACTTTTTATAATGTGTGGTAAGTTTTCTTTTTTTTTTTTTTTTTTTTTTTTTTTTTTGAGGCAGAGTCTCACTCTGACATCCAGGCTAGAGTGCAGTGGCATGATCTTGACTCACTGCAACCTCCACCTTCCGGGTTCAAGCCATTCTCCTGCCTCAGCTTTCCAAGCAGCTGGGAATACAGGCACATGCCACCATGCCCAGCTAATTTTTGTATTTTTAGTAGAGACAGGGTTTCACCTTGTTGGCCAGGCTGGTCTTGAACTCCTGACCTCAGGTGATCCACTCACCTCGGCCTCCCAAAGTGCTGGGATTACAGGCATGAGCCACCGCGCCCAACCTTATGTGTGGTAAGTTTCTTTATTGTTTAAGTCAATTTCAGTTGGGATTTACTATTACTTAAAGCCAATGCATCTGAATCAAAACATGGACACCCACGCCAGTCCTCCATCAAAGATCACATGTAGGTCCAACTCCCACAGAAATATCTACTGTGTCATGGGGGTTTTGTGGACTTGGAAAACACAAGGAATGAACAATGTCCTGGGAAGTCCCATCTCATGAGAAAAAAAGTGAAAAAGAACAAGTTTGAGTAGGGATGAGAGATAATTCTATTGTCCTGTAAACTAGTGTGCATAGACTCACGTCTGAGTTCCAGGGCATACACATTGCAAAAAGTAGTTTAAAATAAATAAATAAATAAAAATATATATATGACTGTTTCGCTAAAATCTCTGTGGCGTAGTAAAAGGTGCTAGTAACTTTGGTGCCATGACCTGGCCATGTCAGGAGACCAGAGGAAGCTTCCCGAGGAGGAAGGGAGTCTTTGAATATTGGGTACTAAATGTACACAAAAGTGGTCCTTTTTGGAGCCAGGGACAACAAATTGTTTGATCTTAAATCTTAAATGCCAACTCAGGCCAATTCCAACTGACGATGCTGAGAAGGACTCAGGAATGGAAGACTGTCATGATCAATTGGCAATGCCTGTCATGGAACTGACTGGGAACCAGCAGTACACAGGCCACATGTTTGCCCTCTTGAATTCCTTTCTGAGATGGACCTCAGCCAAATACTCCCCGCATCAGTGAAGATGCATTCACTCTAACGTTACATTTTATTTTCTCTACTCTTAAGCAAGGATACACATACAAAAGTACACTTTTTAGTCCACTTTAGATTGGTTTAAATTAACCAATCTAATCATTGTTGAACGATCCCCCAAACCCAGGAGCTGTTCTTGTCACATTTATTGTCCCTTGTGCTTCAGGGTACTTGACAATCCTCAACTATTGCTGTTTCTTGAAGAGCAACAGCACTCCACCTAGTAAATTTTACTTCAGAATGTTAGTACTATTGTTATTTTCAGCATTATTTTTGTCTGTCTGCCTCATCCTAAAGATTGTAACCATGAGTAGCTTTGACATGCTTCAAAACTTCTTTTGTTCTTCCAGGGAGCTTTTGGAGAGGGTCTCACTTCATGATGTCCCTATGAAACAAGGTCATGGAGAATCCTTTGAATTTACTTCCATGAATATTTCTTCGAGTACCTATTTTGTGCCAGGTGCCACAACAGGTATAAAGATGAATAAGGAAGAAAAGAGAAGGATCTTTGTCGAGATTCTGGTCTGCTATGCAATGTGCTAATATGCCATTCTGGTGACTTGGAAGCGTTCATCTCATTCCATTCCCATAACTACCTCCCAAAGCATCTTTACCACAGTTACAGCTGAGGAAACTGAGGCCTGTGGAGGTTACATGACTTGCCCGGTCATTCATCTAGTGGTTACTGGTGCTGGGATCCGAATCGTGTCTGTCTGACTCAAAGCCCATGTTTCAATTCTCCTGACATGAGACCAATTGAGAAGTATGGTTCTCAAGTTGGGGAGGGTGTCTTGGGAAATTTTGAGGCAGAGCACTTCCTAGCCCAGTGTATGAAAGCAGGTCAGTTATTAACCTATCTTAGCCTCAGCAGCCCAGTCGACAGAGGCTAATACCTACCTTGCAAGGTTGTTGTGAGGATTAAAGATAATGAGTAAAGCATCCAGCACACAGTATGTGGTCTATAAAGAATAGCTATGTTATTCAGAGCTACGTAAAAAAATTACCATTTCTCAAAGAGGCAGCAGCTATTTTCTGATACAGTGAATTCTTGGAACTTGCAATGGGTGTGTATTATGAAATTTAGGATCTAAGCTAGCAAGATTTTGCTATATGGCTCTGAGAAGGTATATGGTTGTCGCAAAAATCTCAGGAGTGTCTGCAAGATAAAAAAAATCTCAAAGCAGAGGCAAGTTCAGAGACTTGCTTTCCTACTCCTGAATCTTCATTTAGCTAAGTACTGGCCAGGAATAACAAGAGGACTCACCATTGTTTGAGCCTGCCTGTGAGTTTGCATAAAATGTGATTTAAAACAAAAACATAACCAAGGATCTGGCCCCCAGGAATAGCCATGGTATCTGCAGTGAGTAGAAGACCATTATTTATACTGCCTGGAATCCCACCACAAATCTTTACAGAAAGGCACAAACTCACATTGGATCAGGCTTTTGTTGGTCTCCAGGGAATGCTGACTTTGTTTATTAATGCCACAACAAATGTGTCTCTGAATAAGGGAATTGACAGGACACCTGTCTCTGCATTGAAACCTGATTAAAAGCAAGTCCAGCCCCTTCTAGTCTCTCAGGAGTCTTCACAGTTTCTAAGCTGTCCTTTGTGAGTCAGTGGTGTCGAAGGCAGGAAAGCTCCATCCTTGCTTCTTCGGGTGATAATCCACACAGCACAGCATGAATACTCAAGCTCTCACACGAAGCAATGGTCTGTCTCCCATATAGAAAGAAGGAGAGTTGCCTAAGTGGAAGGACTTGATAGGAGCTGAAAATGCAACCCCATGACACCCAGTCCTCCCCTAATAAAGGTTTTTCCCTATCTCCTGTCACTGATGCTGCAAATTCTACTCTGGAGGCAGAATGGTACAGGCAGGCAGCACTTCTTGAAACTTTCCATGAAAGGACCCCTCAAACACAGGGGAATAGTGGGGATAGTTGCACAACGTTATGAGTATACTGAAAACTAGTGAATTGTATACCTTATTCTGTGAACTTATTATGTGCTGAAGTTATGTTATATGAATTATGTGTTAATAATAATAATAATACATTTTTTTAAAACGCATAGAAGAAATAGCCTATGTCCTTGCAAGGCCAGCAGGGCCAGGACTCAAATGGACAGCTCTAAGTATGAAGTCTTGTGCATGTTGTATTCTGCTCCAACATATATCTATATCTGTTGCAGTTGTTTAAGGTTAAAGTTATTTACCAGTTAAAATGTTTAACTTTTATCCCCTCGGATATTCAAATAAAATTGATACCCCAGGTAGACATACCTCAGATGGAGAACCCTATGGCAGCACCACTCACTTGTGGCTTGAGAAGCACAAAGGGGAGGTGGGTTTACCAGGGTGAGATCCCAAGGTGTGGATCCCAGAGTACGAATCCCAGGATGTGGATCCTAGGGTATGGGCGCCTAAAATCGTGCTGAAGTTCTGACTTAGGGTGACTCTCACTCACATTTTTCACAGAATAAGTTCAGAACTCTGGGCTATCAAAAGCCCATTGTCATATGTGTGGACCCATGCATCTACTCTCACCCTTCCATGTTCTGTTCACAGTGCTGCCTCAGGTCTATGACATCCAATGGCAGCAGGCATCACTCACCTTGTGCGTGCCCAACTCTGACTCCCAGGGCAGTCTCCCCACCCCTCACGGGCTGCATGCCACATATGAAGCAGGCCTCTGTGGGTGGTCTCAGCCATATCCTCCAAGAGCCTTCAAGACTGTTGCTCTGCAACACCAGTGGTCCCTTCCAACCAATGTCCTTTCTTGCCTCCAGCTGACATGGTGACATCATGCTCTCCAGCTTTAGTTTTAAGCCATGGTGGAAAATGTTTGGTCATGCCTTGCACAATGGACATACTTTACTCTTCTCACTCCATCCACAGGCCTTTTGCCTACCCAGCCTGCAAGTGGCTGTGTGTGGAAGGCAGGGGTATGTCAACATTGAAAGAAATCCCATTCTAGGAATGTGGGCGTTAAGGCCTAAAAAGTCAAAGAGAAGACATGGTTTGTAGATGTGTCATGCTACATTTCCATTATGAAATTTCAAATGGCAAATTTAACAAGACCAGAACACTATCATTCAGATTCTCTGCGTACTCTGGGTAGGATTTGTATTTGTTCTTAACAACAAAGCACAGCAACAAGATTTGAGGGAGTCCTTGGAAGCCAGCATCCACAGGAGGCTGACATGTGACTCAGCATCACAAGTAAGCAATAATATCACCAGCAGGACATGTGAAGCCCAAATGCACCTAGATCTACTAATCTGTGGGTCTTAGGTAAGGTGACTTTCCCTGCCAGAATTCCCAGAGTGCCCCACATAGCAACAGAGCTGTCACCTGCACCCTCCGCGCGCATCCTCCCTGTGCTCTGTGATCTACTGCCCCCTGCCGGCCTCCCTGGACTCACCTCATCCCTCTCCTCTCGGAGAAGTCCAGACGACCGT
Source organism: Rhinopithecus bieti (assembly GCF_001698545.2). Lineage (NCBI taxonomy): Eukaryota > Metazoa > Chordata > Mammalia > Primates > Cercopithecidae > Rhinopithecus > Rhinopithecus bieti. Next base: position 1,187,690 of record NW_016812252.1, on the reverse strand, counting down.
TTTCTGGCTTCTTCCAGGCCACTCTCAAATCACCATCTACACCCACTGCAGATCTGCACACACCCCCTGCCTCTGTCTCTCAGAACACGGCCTTCCCCTTCTAAGACCCAGCTCTGTCGCAGAGCTGCGTGGGCCCCTAATGATATAGCTGTGAACCCCGTAATTCCTGAAGGGCTTTTTCAAAAGTCATTTTGTTTCTGCTATACATTAGCTACAAAAGAACTAATTCTAAAGAAAAAAAAAAAAAAAAAAAAAAAAAAGACAATTATGTGAAAAACGGCTCAGAACCATGAAATAGATGCTGATTATAAATATAGGCTTCAGGCATTATAAAATGAGGCAGCTCTAAATTTTCAAAGAACAAAGAAAAAGCAAGAGGATTTTTTAAATATCAAAAAGACTTTCAGGTTATAATTAGTAAATTGACTAACCTTTTTAAAGGTAAAAGTGAATTTCTAAAGCCCGCAGCATTCATGGAATTATATATACTGTAAGTCTAGGGGACTGACTCTGCCAGTGTCCTCACTTCACAGATGAAAAAACAAAAGGTTCCATGACTTTCCCAAAGTCATGAAACAAGTTTGTGGCTGCCAGGATTTTAATTGGAGCTCCTGACCTCCATCCTCAGTTTCTTTCACCCATTCTACAATGGAAGCTACTTTCACAAATAGGCAACAATGTTCAGATTACTTGGATAAATACATGGAGATGGTGTTTGTGGAGGTGGTGGTAGTGATGGTGGTGGTGGTAAGAAGGCGGTAATAATGGTAATAGAGGTAGTAGAAGAGGTGGTAATAGCCGTGGTGGTGAAGATGGAAGTGGTTGTAGTGGAGGTGGTGGTTGTGGTGGTGGTAGAGGTGGCGATGGTGATAGTGGAGTGATAGTAGTGATGGTGGTGGATGTGGAGGTGGTAGTGGTAGTGGTGGAGGTGGTGGTTGTGGTGGTGGTGGTGGTGGCGGTAGTGAAATGATGGTAGTGATGGTGGTGGAGGTAAGAGGTGGCAGTGGAGGTGATGGTGGTGGTAGAGGTAGCGATGGTGGTAGTGGAGTGATGGTAGTGATGGTGGTGGATGTGGAGGTGGTGGTGGTGGAGGTGGTGGTTGTGGTGGTGGTGGTGATAGTGAAATGATGTTGGTGGTGGAGGTAAGAGGTGGTGGTGGAGGTGGTGGTTGTGGTGGTGGTAGAGGTGGTGATGGTGATAGTGGAGTGATGGTAGTGATGGTGATGGATGTGGAGGTGGTAGTGGTAGGGGTGGAGGTGGTGGCGGTCGAGCTAGCGATGGTGATAGTGGAGTGATGGTAGTGATGGTGATGGATGTGGAGGTGGTAGTGGTAGGGGTGGAGGTGGTGGTTGTCGTGGTGGTGGTAGTGAGATGATGGTAGTGATGTTGGTGGTGGAGGTAAGAGGTGGTAGTGGAGGTGATGGTGGTGGTAGAGGTAGCGATGGTGGTAGTGGAGTGATGGTAGTGATGGTGGTGGATGTGGAGGTGGTAGTGGTGG
>NW_016812252.1:1155814-1185167 GCF_001698545.2 Rhinopithecus bieti | reverse complement strand
AAAAGAAAAGAAAGAAAGAAAGAAAGAAAGAAAGAAAGAAAGAAAGAAAGAAAGAAAGAAAGAAAGAAAGAAAGAAAGAAAGAAGATAAATAGTGGTGGTATGCATATGTGCTAGGAAGTTGAGGAGTGAGGAACAGTTCAAGGGCATGTCAGTCAAAGCTCAGATTCAGTTAAGAGTGAATATATACGGCCGGGCGCGGTGGCTCAAGCCTGTAATCCCAGCACTTTGGGAGGCCGAGACGGGCGGATCACGAGGTCAGGAGATCGAGACCATCCTGGCTAACACGGTGAAACCCCGTCTCTACTAAAAAATATAAAAAATTAGCCGGGAGAGGTGGCGGGCGCCTGTAGTCCCAGCTACTCGGGAGGCTGAGGCAGGAGAATGGCATAAACCCGGGAGGCGGAGCTTGCAGTGAGCTGAGATCCGGCCACTGCACTCCAGCCTGGGCGACAGAGCGAGACTCTGTCTCAAAAAAAAAAAAAGAGTGAATATATATAAGAAACTGGTGGAATGAGGAAAAGGATTCAGCAGGTATAGACAAATCAATTACATATATCTATAAACAAAATGACAGAAATGGTACAGCAGCTGAGGAAGCAGCAACAGGGTCATAAGGATCTTTCAGTGTGGGATTGCCATGCATGCTGGATACTTCCAGGCTGGGGAAAAGCCCCTAATAATGAGGCTTCTCGAGTGCAGGTACAGGTTGTGAAACCCATCAACATTTGTTGGTTGCCTTTTCTGTGCAAAGACCTCAGCTGGGCGTTGGCAACACAAGGGTATGCAGGAAAGCAAGAGAGTCCACACCCTGTCCTGCTCCATTTTCTATCTTTAAATGTTGGGGGTTTTGTGTTTTGTTTTGTTTTTTAATCACGGGAGAGTTGCCTGGCTGAATAAGACAATTCGTCAAGTCCTGCCAAACCGTGAGTGGTGGCGCAGGCTGGAGGAGCCCGGCTTATTTCTTACAGTGAAGTTCACCTGTCATTAAAAAGTGCCTGTGTAGCCATTCACTTTGTGGCCCACAGTGCCACCGTGTGGAAGGCACCTGTTGACTGGACATGCACAAAATAAAACCGAAGCAGTAGCAGCTTTTAAACTAATCCATCACCTTCACTCAGGGAACCCAAAGCACTCCCTCCATGTGACTATTATGCTCAACTTACCAAAGAAAAGGCCGTTGGATCTGTGGGTTCAGTGAACCCTGAGTGATCAGCTATGTGGTCTAAGTTCTCACTGATCTCCTCTCCAAGATCCCTGACTGAGGTCAGAATCATAGAATCAATGGGCACCTCTCTATTCTTTCACACCAATCATTTGATCCATTGCAATGACAGTTCATTGAGTACAAAATGCTGCTTCCTTTTCCACAAAAGCCTAACAATGATCAGCTATTGCCAGTGGAAGAACAATTCAGCTCATCGAGTCTTTTCTAGATCAGGCCCTTATATTCACCACCCTCTGAGCTTTATTTAAAGTCCTCTCTATCCCTTTGAAACATTTTTCTTTCTGGCTCCCTGCTGCTTAAGTTAGCTCTTCTCGCGTGTCTTGTCATTAGGTGGAATAATGCATGAAGACACTCCTGGCACAATTGCTGCCTCGGAATTGGCCCAGTTCAGCTTATCAGATGATGAGTGTCTGCTATGGGCAGATACAAGTGATAGAAGCATCAGAGACACCTCCTTCCTAGAGAACTTAACAAATGTTAGTGTCTCCACCGGCAGCTCTGTTTTCTGTCTACTATGCTAAACGTTGAGCCTGCATCTTTACGTCCAGCAGGGAGACAGGCTTGCAACCTTTTGTAACAGACACAGGCATGAACACAGATGTAGAGAAGGCCATACAAGTGCAGGACAATTCCTTCCACACCATTTCCACCTAAGCCTGGAGAGGACTTAGTGGACCTTCGCAGCTCCCCTCAGAAACTGGCAGTGAGGCCAAGCGCAGTGGCTCACGCCTGTAATCCCAGCACTTTGGGAGGCCGAGGCAGGTGGATCACCTGATGTCAGGAGTTTGAGACCAGCCTGGCCAGCATGGTGAAACCCTGTCTCTACTAAAAATACAAAAATTAACTAGGCGTGGTGGCACATGCCTGTAATCCTAGCTACTCAGGAGGCTGAGGCAGGAGAATCGCTTGAATCCAGGAGGCAGAGGTTACAGTGAGCCAAGATCAGGCCACTGCACTCCAGCCTGAGCAACAGAACAAGACGCCATCTCAAAAAAAATAATAAAAAGAGAAGAAACTGGCAATGAGAGACATGGGGAAGAGAAAAAAGTGCAGAATCACACTTGATGCTCTGTTGATTTTAAAGGTTACTTTACTCAGATTCCCTATAAGCCTAGAATTTGGTTATAGTATGTGAGTCAGTTTATTATAAATATATAATTCTCTTTGGATTTTCTAAAGTTGAAAATGGTCTTAATCTTTATCTCAGTTACACACCACTACTAGGTTCCAGCCACGAAACTAAAGCATCTTCTACTTCCTAAACTGTGGGCTCAGGTTTTCGGGTGATAAAAAACTTTTTCAGGTTGTAACTATAAACCTATTATACATTTCCAATCAATGTCATCCTTGTATGTATAAGTTCAGGACATTCTTCAGTTTACCTCAGAAAATATAGGTAATGAAATTTTCTCTTTTTATATTGAACCATGCAGTCATGGAAGGGAAGAGCTGGTATGGTCCAAAGACACAAACCAGTGCAGCAGCTCCCAAGTGCTAGGCTGTGGACCAGAGTTGGTCTACTGCTAAATTTTCATTTGTCTAAGACAAAATATGGGTCCAGCTGTCCATTCTTGGAGAGCCTTATTTTCTTACTCTTCTGGTATTAAAGTGTCCTTTATAAAATGACAGTGATTGTTGCATATTTTATTTTATGTGCTGACTTGGCAAAATAAAGGTTAGCAACCTTGGGTCAACTGCAAAGCTTTTTGTTAACAGCCTATAGCACACTGCTACCTCACACTACCAGGGTCTATACTCCTGCATTACAGACAACTAGCCTGACAAGAATCCAGAACAGGAAGAACTGTGAGAAATGAGACTTTCTACTTAAAAGTATTCAGAAGATGCCCACAACTAAGGTTCAGGACTCAACTTCAAAAAGATTTCTAATTAGAATTCATGAAGGCACCTACCCGTCAGAGCATTTATCCATATGCGGAGATTGGGATGGCCTCACAAGAATGTGATGTAATTTCACATTTGAAAAATAGTCAATAAAAAATTCTGAAAGAGAAAAATAATCAGAGTATCTGTGTCTTGCAAGATGGTAAAATATATGATAAAATTTCCATGACTAAAAATAGTACACTATTAGGACTAATAAATGGATTCAGCAAAGTTAAAGGATACAAAATCAACACACAAAAATCAGTTGCATTTCTATACATTAATAATGAACAATCTGAAAAAGAAATTAAGAAAACAATCCCATTTATAATAACATCAAAAGAATAAAATAACAATACACCAAATCAAGGAAACAAAAGATTTGTACACTAAAAACTTCAAAACATTGCTGAAAAAAAATTCAGGAAGACACCAATAAATGGAAACACATCGTGTGATCATGGATTGAAAGACTCAGTATTATTAAGATGTAAATACTAACCAAAATCATGTACAAATGTGATGCAATGTCTATCAAAATCCCAACATTTTTTGCAGGAACACCAAAATCTATCCTAAAATTCTATGGAATCTCAAGGGACCCTGAATAGCCAAAACAATCTTGAAAAAGAATAACAAAATTGAAGGTCTCATGTTTCCTGATTTCAAAATTTATGGCAAAGCTATAATAATCAAAATACTGTAGTACTAGTATAAAGACAGACATGTAGACCCACGGAGTAGAATAGAGACCCCAGAAATAAACACTCGCATATATGGTCACATGATTTTCAACAAGGGTGTTAAGACCATTCAATGGGAAAAGGACAGTCTCTTCAACACATGGTGTTAGGAACACTTGATATCCACGTGCAGAATAGTGAAGTTTGACCTCCCCACTCCCCACCTTACAACATATACGAAATTTAACTCAAACTGGATCAAAGACCTAAACATAAGACCTAAAGCTATAAAACTCTTGAAAGAAAAGATAGGGGGAAATATTCACGATATTGGATTTGGCAAGGATTTCTTGGAAATGACACCAAAACACAGGCAACAAAAGTAAAAACAGACAAATGTGACCACATAAAAATTGAAAATTCTTGTGCATCAAAACACACAATGAACAGAGTAAAAGGCAACCTATAAAATGGGAGAAAACCATTTGCAAATCATATCTAACCCTACAATATATAAAGCTCCTATAACTCAACAACAAAAAAACCCAAATAACCCAATTTTAAAATAAGCAAAGGACTTGGATAAACATCTTTCCAAAGAAGATATACAAATGGCCAACAATCATATAAAAAGATGCTCAACATCACTAATCATTAGGGAAATGCAAATCAAAACTGCAATGAGGTATTATTTCACATCCATTAGGATGGCTAATATTTTTTAAAAAACAGAAAATAACAAGTGTCAGCAAAGGTGGGGAGAAATAGGAACATTTGTGCATTGTCGGTGGGAATATAAAATGGAAAACAGTATACAGGTTCCTGAAAAACAAAAAATAGACTATATGATTACTATATGATCCAGTAATTCCACTCTGGGTATATATCCAAAAAAGTTAAAAATAGGATGTTGGAGAAATATTTGCACAGCTGTGTTTATAGCAGCACTATTCACAATAGTCAAGATGTGGAAGCAACCAAGTGTCAACGGACAAATGGATTTTTTTAAATGAGATATATTCATACAATGGGATAGTAGTTAATCTTAAAAAGGAAGGAAATTGTGACACACACTACAACATGAATAAACCTTGATGACATTACGCTAAGTGAAATAAGATAGTCACAAAAGACAAATACTGTATGATACTACCATATATTGTATTTACAGTAGTCAAAATCATAGAAATAGAAAGTAGAATGGTGGTTGCCTGCAACTGGGTTGGGGAAGATAGGGAATTGTTTAATGGGTATAAAGTTTCTGTTGGGGAAGATGAAAAAGTTCTGGAAATTGGTTGCACAACAGTGTTCATATATCCAGCACCACCGAACAATACAGTTAGAGGTGGGTAAGATGGTAAATTTTACGTGTTGTTTTACCACAATTAAAATAAATTTTAAAACAAAACTGTGCAACACCAAAATAGTACCAGAATAGTCAGATTACTGGAATATATAGAAAGTCCAGGAATACACTAACCACATACAATAATTTACATTTGATGGAGCAGGTATTTTTCAAGTGAAGAAAGGATGAATAGTCAAGTAATGCTGCTGAGATGACTGGCTAATTGTAAAAATAAAATAGATCCCTAACTTACTGTTAACATCCCTCAAAAAATCCAGATATACTAAATATTGAAATTTTTTAAACTTTTTAAACTAGCAAAAGAAAATATAGATGAACATATAGAAGTCTTGGAATGGAGAAAACCTTCCTAATTATGACACCAAGAGCAGAAATTACAAAGTAAAACACTGACTAATTAGACAGCTACAACTTAAAATCTCTGTATAGCAAAGAACTCCATGAACATAGTTAAAAGACAAATGATCGACTAGAAAGGAGAAAAAGTAACATATACAACAAATGATTAATATTTTCAATACATTAAAAACACTTAAGAGCAATAAGACACAAATTACATAATAAAAATGCAATCTCTAAAATCAAAAGTAAAATAAGGCATTCAGTAGCATAAACACAAAAAAGAACTACAAATGACTTTAAAACACAGTAATTTAATCATAGCATCACACAAGTGATTACTATGATATTGCAAGGAAAAGAAGGGTTGATACATACCTAAAATACATGTTGGGGACTATCATGACCTAATGTATCTTTTATCATTATGCATTACACAAACGATGCTGCTAGGTCCAAAAGAAAATATTTTATTTTCATATTATAACCTGCCAACTTTTGTTTAATGCTATATCTATCTCACATATATAGTGATATATAGGGATATATAGACATCCCAAGTAGGATCTACCTTAAGGACAAAAACAACTCCAAAAAAATTAATAATAAATTTTAAATTGTTTTCAGTAGTCATACAATAAGCAATAGGGTGGGTATTGTTATTTCTAAGACTATGATTGTGATGTTAACAGCCAGGATTTTTGGTATGGAAGAAAAGCGATATAGATGTTAGATCAACAAGATAAAGTAAAAATTCTGTAGTCAGGAATTTGAATAGGGAATATCAGCATGAACTCACAATATTTTTATTGTATTTCCTATCTCTGTGCACTGAAAGGTCTTAAAAACAAGTAGTAATAGGCACTCCTAGCACCCAGATGTCTACAAATATAATTTCCTTCTAAAAGAAACCAGGATTCCCTCAGATAAATTACTAATTTTAGGTCTGGGACAAGAAAGGTATGCAATGAGCCTGGAAGGAAGCTATCAGACTACTAAGGTCATATCAAAATCATTCAAGAACTGAATTAAAGAGGCACCCAAAGACAGGACAATCTCAGCATTAATAAGGATAATAGCTACAAGTGATTTAAACAAATCAAATATATTTAAAGATATAAGGTTGTATGGCACCTATTAAAGATACTAGGAAGCTCATTCATTATTCTGAAAAAAGAAAGATTCGAGCCTTCAGCTGCTTTACCTGTATGAACTGTACCTCAGGGCAATCAGACAGTTTGATGTGGAGGATTTCTCTTTACAGAAGTTTTCCAGCCAGTAAATGTCAAAGGAATAACAGACTTAGACTATCAAACTTTTACAGATCTCTAATTAATAGATAGGGCTGGGCGCGGTGGCTCATGCCTGTAATCCCAGCACGTTGAGGGGTCAACGAGGGTGAATCACAAGGTCAGGAGTTCAAGACCAGCCTGGTCAATATGGTGAAAACCCGTCTCTACCAAAAATACAAAAAATTAGCTGGGCACAGTGGTGGGCACCTGTAATCCCAGCTACTGGGGAGGCTGAGGGAGGACAATCACTTGAACCCGGGAGGCGGAGGTTGCAGTGAGCTGAGATTGCACCACTGCACTCCAGCCCAGGTGACAGTGCAAGACTCTGTCTCAAAAAAAAAAAAAAGATGGTAATGATCAATGATCATCAATGTCTATCATCAGTGCCATCATCAACATCACAAGAAAGGAAAAAAAGATATTCTGTGTCTCCTGATGGAGATGCACAAAACCACCAATGAAGTGTCCTGCCAAAACACAAAAGAATAGTCAAAGCTGAACCTGATCAAGCATTTAACTCTAACTACAAATCTACAGATAGTTCAGGAAAAAGAGGAATACATTAAATACCACCACAGTAATCAATCAGCAAAACCCAGACTGTGGGGAATTCCACAAGACAAACAATCTGATTTATTCAGCAACAGTAAAAATAATAAAAATCATGGGGAAGGAAAAGGGAAAGGAAGAGAGGAAAGGAGGGAAGAACAGAAGAGGAATCTATAGATTAAAAAAAGACAAATATGTGTAGTAAAACAGAGGAATTGTGGATACTGAATCGATATTTGATGACATTTAGAAAAAAAAGTACTGATTTTTGTTGTAATGTGATGGTGGTACAGTGGTTATTTTTTAAAAGGAAGTATCTTTCAGAGACACATACAGAAATGTTTGTAAATATAATGACATTATTTGGAGTAATATGTAGTATTACATGTATATTACTTGGAATAATATGCAGTATGATATTAAAATATACAATATTATTTGGTGAAAGATATGCAGGAAACAAGATTCTCTATGTGTTGATAATGGTTAAAACTGAGTAACAGGAACACCAAGGTCATTACACAATTCTATTTTATATACACTTGAAATTTTCATAATAAAAGATAAAACAGCAAAAGAAAAGTGAACTACAGGCAACTCATAAAAGAAATAGCAACAACTAATATGAAAAGAAATAAAAAAGAATTTTACTTTAGAAGAAATCTTAAAAATGCAAGTTTCTTAAAAGGTGAGGTTTCATTTTTCACCTATCACGTGGCCAAAACTTTGAAAGATTAATGATATCCCTGGTAGCAAAGGAATGCAAAAACTAGCTTTCTTGTATGCTCCAAACACTAGTAGACTAAATTGGCTCCAGTTTTCTGGAAAGCATTTGGCAATATGTAACAAAAGTACATGGGGAAAGGAGCTAGAGTTCCAGGGCCAGGTTGCCAAAGTCAGATTGCAGTCACACCACTCACTGGTGGCAGGACCCAAAGCAAGTTTCTTGGCTGCTGTGTACCTCAATTCCTAGCCCATAAAAAGCATGTACTATAATAGTGGCATCCACCTGAAGGGCTGCTGCGAGGCTAAGTCATAATATTTGTACCAAACTTGGACCAGTGCCTGGCATATGGAGCTGGCTTTCATTATTATGTTGGCCCAGCAATCTCACTTCTAAGAATTTATTTTAAGGAAATCTTAATCAAGTGCACAAAGACACATATACACATTTTTTAATCACTTCATTATTTACAAAATGCAAAAAGTAGAAATGTCTGGTTAAAAAAATTTTTGTAATCTTTGCCTGGAATAGTAGGTGGCCATTAAATATAACTGTCTTATATTTATATGTACTGACATGTACATGTGTACTCATGTAAAGACATTTGTAATCTGTTTTCCAGGAGGAAAATCAAGCTAGAGAAGAATATAGTTGAACCCTAGGAAGGAGTTTTGTTTTTACCAGCGCATGTATATCTAGACGTTAACAATAATTGACTAATTTGTGGGTTATATTCTTTTTGATTATCTGTATTTTCTAATTTTCTGTATCAATCTTATCATTTGTATAATTTTTAAATGATCTGTTACATATGTTCCATAGTTCTGGCAAATCTTGTGCTGGTTAATTTCAGGTTCAATTTGATGAGATTAAGAGGTACCTGGACAGTTGTAAAGCATTATTTCTGAGTAGGTCTGAGAAGGTGCTTCCAGAAGAGATTAGCATTTGAATCAGTAAACTGAGTGAGGAAAATCTGCCCTCCCCCATTGTGGGGGGACCATCCAATCTGCTGCAGGCCTGGATAGAAAAGCTCTCTCTCTGGAGTCGGGACACCCAGCTTCTGTCCTTGGATGTCAGAACTCCAGGTTCTCTGGCCTTTGCACCCAAGGACCTGCACCAACAGTCCCAGGTTCTCCAGCTTTCGGATTTAGACTGAGCCACTCTACCAGCTTCCCTCGTTCTCCAGTTTGCAGACAGCCTATGCCGTGACTTCTCAGCCTCCGTAATCGCATGAGCTAATTCCCTTAATAAATCCCCTGTCATTTACTAGGGACACTGGCTAATAAATACCCATAAGTATCTATCTATCTATACATCCTACTAGTTCTGTTTCTATTGAGACCTAATACAACTTACTAAAGAATTTTAAAATATACTTGAAAATGGGGAGGGGTGAACACAGCATAGAAACACCAAAGTAATATGTTAGTCAAACCCTCCAAAGTAGATAGAAAAATCCTTTGGAAATATATAACGTAATGATGAACATTCAAGAACAGAGACATTCTCATTGATAATCATCACCAGTGTGTGCACACACGTACAAACACATTTACTGTTTGCATTTGCGTTCCCCTGAAAGTGGAGCTAGAAACAAGGACTTGGGTGCAGATTAATTTATCTCAGAGGTGCTCATAAGAGAAAGAAGTGAGGGAGTGAGAAAAATGAAACAGAAAAGAGGAAGGCCGATGAACTATGCATTAAAAATAGTAACTGCGTATTAGTGAGAACTAGCACTCAGTCCCACAAGGGACTCTGAGAAACCGTGCAGAATGAAACTCAGAGGTACCCCACAGAAGCACAGGAAGCCTGGAGTAATTGCTCTAGGCTTTTACTCATCAGGCAATTACTCATCAACTCCCATCCCACCAAGATGTGGGCTGGTCTGGAAGCATTAGCTCTGTAGCTCTCCTGAGCTTCCTCACTGAGCAGCTTCCTTTGTACCACAACACCCCCAGCCTGCCCCTCCCCCAGCCGCCCTACCCCACCACCAGACCCCTTTTGCTTCCTGCAGTGCGTTTCCTCCATCACCTTCCTATGAGAACTTCAAGTCCTCACCGGGTGTCAGGATCACCCAAAGGCCAAAGGAAGTCTGGGTGAGGTGGAGGTGGTAATAGACGAAACAAGATTGACCTTAAGTTGAGTTGATAATATTTGAAGCCCAGTGATGAGCACATGGGTTCATCACACTCTTCCCTTTACTTATATATGTGTTTGAAACTTTCCATTGCAAAAAGTTAAAAATAGATCTTTGCTGTGTCAGGGATGGAGGTTCTTTGCTGGGTCTCCCTTTCAGGAAAAAAAAAAAAAAAAAAAATGCCATTCAACCAGGAGAAATGAAATTGACTGACAGGTTCACTCCAAGGTTCACTCCAGCTTTCAAGTCAAGGTCTCATTCAGTCCAGGCCACCCCAGCCAATGGCCAAGTGTGGGGCAGGCATGAGGGCCTGGACATTTCTGAACAATGGGGACTCCCAAGTGGGCAGTTCTTGCTCAGGAGCTCCCCACTGGGTCAGTGGAGACCTTGTCAACCCCACATCAATGCCCTGAGTTCTCCTGGCTCCTCCAGCTTCCTTCTCTCTTTCTGTTCACAGTGGTCAGGTGTGCATTGCACTCTGCGGCCTTTCCCCACCGGATCCTGCCTCCACCTCCTTTTCTTTCCCAAGTGCAGCTCCTCAATGACTCCATCTTGGCAGCCGTGTCCCAAAAGACCTAAACTGACAAAATTAAGATGCAGTTGCTTCCTTCCCTCCCAACCCCTTGAAAGCTCCAAAAATAATGAAATACATACCAGAGTTAAAAACATCATACTATATTTAAATATTTGCATATAATGTATCAACGTTTTTCACACTAAAAATATACAACGGCTATGTATAAAACCTGATTTTGGAAATAATATCAAAAAATACACGTGTGGTCCCTTGGGGATACAAGGTCCAGCCAAGTGGCCCTCTTCTCTTCCCATCCATGAGTAGGCCTGCCACATATCACAACCCTAGGAAACTCTCCAGGATCACCCAGGCTGGGCTGGATGGCCTTTCATATGCTCCCCGTAACACCCTGTTCTCTGCCACTAGATTATTACCCTGTGCTGGCACTGGCTGCAGACATTCTGCCCCAGCCTCTGCCTGCACCCTAACTCAGTAGTGAGAGGCTAGAGAGCCTGGCGCAGAGTAGGCAGGCACTCAGTAAATAATTTTGGATCAATCACAGAATGACTGACTGAGCCATGTGTCCCCAAAAGGACCCCAGATAGGACCCATCTCCACAGTGTTCCTGCAGTTTTATAAAAGGCTTGGGAAAAGAGAGCTAGTGACTCTTTTCAGTCTCGGGGGGACATGGAGGTAGAGGAAGAAAACTACCTGGAGGTTCTGTTTTAACCCTTTCTCAAGCCTTGGGACCAGGGGCTCCTAATCAGGCACCTGTGGCGCTCTACAGCAGAGCCCCTCACAGGTCAGGAGGGATGAGATCATATCCATTCCCTGCACTGCTTCTCTCCAAGATGACCTCTTGGTTGTTTGTGAAGATAAGAGGCCCAGCAGCCTCTTCTGTTGGAGTGGACCTGAGCTGGCCCCAGCCAGGCTAACCCTCTGGCCAGCCAGCCTCTGGGGTGAATCACCAGGCAGGGACCCTGGGCTGGCTGGAGCTCTGTGGACCACTGCCAAACTTCTCTGGGAGCTTTGAGCGAGACAAGGGCTTGGGTTTCTCTCTCTGGTCCAGGTCCAGAGGAAGATCTTCCAAGGAGGAGATTTCCAAGTCACTCTCATCTTCAGAAAGCTGCAGGGGGTAAAGGGGAGAAGAAAATACATTTTGATAAGGGAGGAGGGTGGCTGAGAGCTAAGCACATCGCAGGATGGGAATGCAGAACAGAAATGGGGACAAATGCACACTGGGAAGAAAGCCACAGGGAGACGCTACTCCTCCTGCCTTCTCAAGTCTTCCTGCCTTTGAGAACCTGCTTTAGTGACCTGGGATCACGGTGATTTCAAATACCCCTGAAATTCTACTAACCAAACGCAGGCAAGCGCCTTGGAAAAAGGCCTATGTGCAGAGCAGGTTGCTTTCGTTTTCACTTCAACTTTGTGCAGATTTTTAACTCCCTCTTTGACAGAGTCAGAAGTCCAGAAACTCCACCATTCCAAGTTCTTGAGCTGAATGCACTGTGGGCTAATGACCCACCTCCTCTCAGACGGGTTCCCTCGGGCCTGGTAAACTGACTGAAGGAGCATGAGAGGAGCTTGGGAGTCCTTCAGCCTGGAAGGGTCTGCGCTGCAGCCAGCAGGACAGCCCAGAGTCGGCCAAGGGACCAGGCCACCCCGACCACAGCCACCTGCGTAGCAGCCCAGGCCTTCCCCTCTGGAGTCCTCAGTGCCCCTGCTGGCCACCTGGGCTTTGATACAAGCCATCCTATGTATTTTCTCCAGGAATGTAAGGCGACCAATCAGAACGCATGCAGGGTGCAGGGCAGCAAGCATGCTCTGAGCAGCGCCTCAATCTGTTTGGGGCTGTTGGTGTTCTTTCACAATTTGGAGAAAGGAATAAGTTTTTTCTTCTCAATCATTTGGATGCATTACTCACAAACATACATGAGCTGTGTGATAAACCAAACACACCGTGGTAAAGAGCGGGGAGTGCTATCAAAAACCAAAGAATGGTTGCCCACCACTACCAAATTTCAGAGCAATAGCACTGATTACCCCAGGATGCACCTTTTTGATTGAGAAAGGTGAGAAAGGAGTGTGAAGTAAAGGGAGCTCTAAAGTTTTCTGCTTGAAAAATAACAGCAGTGTGCAAGTTGTTCCTGACGGAGGAGACAGGGGCAGTGAGGAGGGTCTGGTGATGCCAAGGAAGCTCAACGTCTGAGCTCTAAGTCTGAAAATCTGATGGTGGCTACAGTCTGAGGCAAGGCTCAGGTTTCTAAAACAGAGGTATCTAAATATTCCCGTCTTGTGCTGTTACTGACTCTGATGTGCAATGCGAGGCCACTCCAGTACCACCCTTGGGGGAGTCCGCTCCACACACATATTGTCTTAGTGTCCGTGGCAGAGGGACTGGGGAGGAGCCCACTGTAGGATGAGACCGGACTGGAAGAGCAGTTGCTGCAGGAAGCCAGGCACAGAGTCAGCTCCGAGGCTCTCTGAGAGGCAGGAGATGGAAGAATCCAAACTTACTGAGCATTGCTTGTATAATGAACCAAAAGGCTTTTTAATGTTAACTTGGACACAAGTATTCCAAACTGGCCATCTCTCCATGTGCACAGGGCAGAGGGAGGACACCTGCGATGTCCCACTAGGGCAAAGGATGACACTTGCTGGACCCTCCCCAACCTTCACCCCAGGCCACCCAAACTCAGAGCTGGTTCTGTAGGGAATTGCAGGGTGAACTCTAAGCATCCTACATCCTACCTGAGGTTTCCTTCCTGGTGTGGCAGCCCTCTGTGGCCCAGCATTGGACATAAAAAACAGACTGACCCCTCCAGCAGGCTTCTTTGCCGGAGCTTCTAGCTGCTTCTCCAGGTTTTTGACAATTGACTGCACCAGTGTTCCTGGAAGGGGAAAAAGTGGCTGTGTCAGTGGCAGAAGCCTAGAAAATGAGCATTTCAGTTTTATGGGTCATGTCCAGGCTCCAGTGTGGATAGAGGGAATGAGCAGAAGGGCCAGGAGGAAGAAGGCTGGGCAACCACAAAAAAGGAGACAGAGAAGGCCAGGCCAATGGGTGCCCAGTGAACAGAGGCTTGGCATATTCTGAAAATGTGACTGTGCAAACTTAATGACATGGCTAGTGACAGAGACTTAGGAAGCTGTGCTTCCCTCTAATAAGAGGCTGAGGCAGGACCTCTGCTCGGTGTGGGGAATGAACTGTATCACTAGCATGCACTTAGTTCCTCAACATCTTCACACAGAGACAAGAAGAAATATCATAAAGATTAGTATAGGAGGACTGCAGGCAAGAATGACTTTCTGCAAAGTCCATGCAGGAAGCAGGAGCTAAGCAGTGACAGAGATCATCAACAGATCCCTGGTGCCTGGCACACCAAGGTGATGTATGAACTTCAGGAATGACCAAGAAGCAGGAAGCTAACTACAGCCTTCTATGATTCAAACGAAATCAAGATCTGAGCCGACTTTTGGAGCTACAACAGCCCTTGGCTCACTGATTCATTCAAGAAATGTTTGTTAAGGGCCTATGATGTAGCAGGCACTGTTGCCTCACTCTCTCATTAATCACTTTGTCCAAATACCTCATTTTACAACAAAGGAGCAGAAACCACCGCACAAGGACAACCAGGTAGCAAGTGGCAGAGCCAGGACTTTCTCTGAAGATTCCTAACTCCCAGTCCCAAGACCTTGCCACCCTATTGCCCTTGCCTGGCAGGGCATCAATACTTCTCCGGAGATCTGTTTCTGGTGAATTCTGATGGACTGGCAGGCTTGGCTTATGCTGTAAACATAGCCAAGTGCTGCAGAGTCTATTAGGAGCAAGAACTTTGCAGACTGCAAGCCTAGCCTGACATCCCAGAGTTTCTACTTACTGACCTTGGCAAGACAAAACTCTAAATTCCATATTCTTTATTCTTTAACTCAGTCTTGGCTAGAAAATACAACTGAAGCCAGAAGCTGCAGGCTTCAGTTGGCAGTTTTATAGGAAAATCTTGAAAGAATGGGAGTAGACAGTTGTTTTGAAAAGAAGGATGCTCAACTAGTCATTGCAACCTGTTAGACAGAAAATAATACATTTAATGAATATTGTCATTCCAGTTACCAGGACAGTTAGCTCAGGTCTCTACAATGCCCTTTCCATCAACAAGTTGAATTTCTAAGTCTCTTGGCTGAAAAGGGCAAAGAGCTTCCCTATATGATGAAATAGGCTGCGTGGCCCAAAGGCAGCCTGCTATAAAGGTTGACTGTCTGTGGCTGCCTCCTCTGTCTCAAGCTTTGCTGGGAAGCCACATTTTTCACAATTCAGTTGTTGCGAAAAATTATGTTTGTTACAGTCTATGTGTTATAGAAAACTATATTTGTCAAAATGTTCATGGTAGGAAACTGTTTTCCCTTCAAGTTGTAACTGAGGTTTGCCCTGGAGGCTACTTTGACCACTGTGGTATTTAACTCTATGACCATCAACTCTTGATCGGTGCTAATGAACTCAAACAGCATAAAAGACTATGGGGATATTCTTACATTGGGAACACAGCTAAAGGCAGCTCTTTCTGGGGAAAAAAAAAATAGTTTACAATTAAATAAATAAACAGTGACTCTAACACATTAACTTCAAAAACATCATACAGAATCTCAACTTGCCATGACATCGTTCTGTGGTCTTGGGCCAGTCATAATGTCTATGAGGCTTAGTTTCAACTTCTGTCACTATGTGTGTGGCTCAGCCTTCCCTCATCAGTGCTGTGAGAAGTAAATGAGGAGACTCGTGCGAAGAGATCCACGCAGAGCTGAGCACTCGGTGAGCACCCAGAAACACCAACACAGAGGGGAGAGCCTTCTCTCTCACGCCTCGAGCTTGCACAGAAGGAGGGAACTTCTGCTCTACTCACTGGGATGGACAAGGATAGGAGAAACACCCTCCCAGTTTCTTCCCCACATCCTACCCTCTCCCCACAGAAGCAGTCAAGCAGAGGTGGGCCTGCAACACACCCCGGGCCACAGCGCACCGGAAGGAGGGCCGCTGATCCAGAAAACAGTGCCAGCTCTTTCTCCCGGAGCCTCCCCGCCCCTGTGGCTGGGTTTGGAGCCAGGCTGGAGTGCACCCTACAGCTGCCTGTTAAAGGTCTTGCACATTCAGGGTCTGCTTTGCAAACCCAGCCCTGCGCACAAGTAAGATCAGGATCCGGATTCAGGGAGGCTGGAGGGGCCCCCACTTTGGCCTCAAGTGCTGGTTGTTCCTCTAATCCAGCCCTAACAGGAAGCCAATGCCTCAGGCATTCCTGGGCCCTGTCACCACTATTAGAGCGAGGCTTTGATCACCCGTGGCTGGCCACTGTGTTTACTCTCTACTGGAAAGAACATGGAGGAGAAAAGAGATGAGTGGCTCCCTTCAACCTCCCACAGTCAACAATTTAATGACAAAACGAGGGGTAAAATAAACCTTGCTCAAACTCTAGCTTTCTCCTGATATCTCTGCTATTCCAGAAAAAAAAATTTGAGGTGAAGGAGGACCATCCTCTCCAAGCCAAATAGGGAAAGAGATGTCAAATCAGAAAGCCTAAAGGAAGCTGAAGGGTGTTTCTGGAGCCTCGAGAAATCTGGGCTGGAGAAGGGTTTCACCCGTGGTCCCAGCCCACTCACCCGAAGGTGCCAGCTCACCCGAGCCCTGGCCAGGGGGCTGGGCATTCTCTGAGGTCTCGGTGTCAGACCAGTCCCAGTCATCCTCGGGCCGAGGCACCATCCTGGAAGGAACTTTCGGAGGCTGTAGAGACACTCGCTGCACACGGTCTCCCTCTGAATCCTCTTCAGAACTGAACGGGGGCGTGCTGCCATGAGGAGAAGAAATGAGGTATGCATGGGCCAGAAAGAAAACTTCGAAAGTCAAACTTCACCATGCTGCAAGCTGGCTTGGTTTGCTCAGGGCAGCCCTGCTCCCTCCCTCAGGCCCAGAAGATAGCTAGGAGACCCGCGGAGTGCAGCAGCCACACCAGCTTCTCCCTTAGTAGAGCCCTGCCTGTCTGAGGATCCGCCCCTCCGGAGTGGGAACGGGCTTGGGGGAGGAGATGGGTAAGGGGAGGGGGGGTTTGTCTTGGCTGGGAGCACAGGTTCCCAAGTCCAGAGCCCAGACTGGACCCCACCTGAGGCACCTTCTATTCACATGTATCTGCCGCCCATCTATCTGCAGAAGCCCGGAGGAAGCCCAGAACAGGGCTGCCTGAAGCCAGGAGCCACCACTGCAGGTGGGG
The DNA here is from genome assembly GCF_001698545.2 of Rhinopithecus bieti. Taxonomy (NCBI): domain Eukaryota; kingdom Metazoa; phylum Chordata; class Mammalia; order Primates; family Cercopithecidae; genus Rhinopithecus; species Rhinopithecus bieti. Next base: position 1,168,190 of record NW_016812252.1, on the reverse strand, counting down.
TGAGAGGGCAGAGTCTGAGGCTCACCTCATCCCAGGCCCCGAGGAAGGAGGGGTGCTGGAGGGTCCATGCACTCTGGGGCGTGGAGCCGGGGTGGACACCTGGGTCAGGCCGGAGCCATGGCTGCCATGGCTCTGACGAGTTGGTAGGGGCGGCTCTGCTGGCGTGGATGGCAACCCCACCTGCAGGGTCCTGGTCTTTGGCTGGGCCTCTCTGGTGACCAGTGGGCTCTGCTGGCTTTTGACTGGAAACACAGAAAGGAATGACTTTTGGAGTACACCCATGCAGGGTCTCAAGCCTAAGAGGAGGGAGAAAGCGGCTCCAACACCCTGGAAACGGACAATCACTCCCTCTCTGTGCTGCAATAACCACAGCAGATTTCACGATTGCTGCCAAATCAGGTGTTCTGCTGCTGGCCAGATTCGAGGCTGGGACGACAGTTCCACAGTTTCCTCAGAGACCAGGAGAGCAGCTGGGTGCTCCAGGGTCATGTTGTCATTATAGAAGACCAGCAGGAGTCCGCCGGCCTGAAGAGGGACTCAGCAGTCCTAGATGGACTTCACCAAGGCCGCTACCCTCTCCCCCACCCACGCTACAGCTGCGGCAGTGCAGGCAGCCCTGCAGGAAGACCACGCTGCCACCAGAGGTCGCCGCAGGACTGCATGAACCATCAAGATCCACTCAAACCTCCTCCCAAATGCAACCTGGGGCAAGGCACTACCAAGGCAGGCAATTGGACACAGCCCCTCTGTTTTCCAAATCGCATCAAGACCTATAGCTGAGAAGAGGGGTCCCGGATCAGCAAGTTTTTATGGAAAGAGAAGACAGTGAGTGCATCACAGGGAGTCAGACATGTGTGGATTGAGTCACAATGTAAAATGAGTTTCTTACAGTAATTCAAGATCAAAAACTGTTTGAAATACAGTTGACCTTTGAACAATGTGGGTTTGAACAGCCACGGGTTCGCTTGTACATGGATTTTCTACTGACTCTGCCACATGAGACAGCAAGAGCAACCCCTCCTCTTCCTCCTCCTCCTTAGCCTACTCAACACGAAGATGACAAGGATGAAGTCCTTTATGATGATCCACTTCCCCTTATCGAATAGTAAACATATTTGCTCTTCGTTGTGATTTTCTTAATAACATGTTCTTTTCTCGAGCTTACTTTATTGTAATAATACAGCATATAATTCATATAACATGCAAAATATGTGTTAACAGTCCATGTTGTCGGTAAGACTTCTGGTCAACAGCAGGCTATGAGTAGTTAAGTTTTGGGGCAGTCAAAAGTTACACGCAAATTTTCAACTGCATGGGGGGGTTGCACCCCGACCCCTGCATTGTTCAAGGGCCAGCTGTGCACTGCTCTCAGTCAATGTGTCTACTCAGAAGTGGAGCTTCCAGGAAAGAGTGAACTGAAGAGAAGGGGAAGACAAAGACAAGCTTGCTGGGGGAAAATAACAATAGCTTCCCATGACTGTGCACCAGATACCAAGAAAAGCACTTTACCTACAACCACTTGGCCTCCGAGCATCTTCAGACGCTATCCTTTTCCCTACAGAGGCTTGCCCTCAGCTCCACGGAAGAAAGTGGTGAATACAAACCCAGGTTGTCTGTCTGCCTCAATCTTGGGCCCTCACTGCTACCTCCCACAGCCTTGCCCCAGACAAGAGAAGAGGCAGAGTCCGAGCAGAAATGGGAGGTGAGCATTAAGACAGCACTTGCAGGACCCAGGAAAAGAATAAAGGTGCAGAGCTGGAAGGAAAGGTCCACAAAATGCCACAAAAACACAGCGCTCATCTCACACCTCAGTAACATCTCCAGAGAAGGCAGAATCTCAGGGCCAGGGAAAGGGAAAGGCAGTGAAGGGGGCTCTCCGTCCTGGCTTTTTTACTACAGGAACAAAAGTGTGTGGGAGTGGGTGGGGCGTAGTACCTAGAAGGAGCAAGATACCTTTGCTTTCTCTTGGAAGCCAGCATTCCGAGGGTTTTTCCATTAATCCTCCCCAAGTCCCTGTCCCCTCCCTCCTCTGAGCTCCCACCACCCCTGTGCTTGGCTCCATCATGTCACCTGGTCCTGGCTGGTTTCCCAGGTGAGGCGGCAGACCCTGGCACAGAGTCAACCTCAGCAAGTACTGAACTAAACGAATGAGTGGGCAAATGAATGAATGAGCATTTGACTGAATGAGCAAAAGGATGTACATTTAAATTGGAGCATGAAAAGCAGATTGGCAACCAGGACGAATACCCTTCTGTCTGAGATTTCTGTGCAAGACTAAAAACCATCCTTTCCTTAGAGATTTTAAGACCAGAAGTTTAAACTAAATATTATAGTTTCCCAGGTCAACTCATTTTTTACCATATTTTCATGCCAAAATGACAATGCTTTTAAACACAAAATACCTGCTTTATACTTGTCCAAGTAATAATTTCCATGAGCTCACAGGATTGCTATGTTAGTGTTATTTTCTCCTAATTCACATGAGGAAAAATAAAAATACGTTATAAAATGATTGGTAGATGTAGCAACTAAAATCATCTCTCATATCTTCAGAGATGCCTGGGCCAGACTCTGCAAAATTTTTTTGCATGAAGAGCTCAGGCTGGTTCTTCCTGGACACAGGAGATACAGAACTAGCTTCCTTCTGGCCGCACGTGTCCCTGACTGAGAAGACAAAGTAAAAGGAGCAGGACAGCCCCCTGCATAAGCAGACCAGACCCACTGAAGTCCTCCCCAGAGCCTCCAATCACAGCAGCCCAGGGCCTCTGGGAACCTTCTAGAAACAGGGGGCTCTCAAACCTGGGAACACAAATACCCTTGCTCCATAAGAACAGACTCAAGGGTCCTGGTCCACAGAATTTAGTGTTCCACCAGAACCACAGGGCCTTTTGTCATGACCCCCCGAGCATGGACAAATGGAAAAGTAGCAGCTATGACCTGACCCAAGGAACCAACTCTGAGCTCTGAGAATTCATCCGTGTGCAGAACTGGCCCAGCCTCTCATGCCCTCCCATGGCCAGAGCAGGGGCTATCTGAGCTCTGCAGAAGTTTACATTTGATTGATATTTGCCTCCACCTGCAGCTCCAATGTTCCCAGGCCTCTGCCTGCCTCCCCAGGCTGGCACACCTGGTGTGTAGAGCCAGAAACTGAATAGGCTGCTCTCTGTCGAAGAGGCACTCAACTGTGGTCGCAGCAAGCCAAGCAGTGCAGAAAGAAGGTGCTAAGGGAGGCAGCATGTCTGCACAGGGACAGTTCAGGCTGACAACAGGCTCCAGCTCTGGCTCTCCTCCAACTTCCCTGAGTGACCCTAGACAAATGCCGCCACTCCCACCCCAGATCCTATTTCCTCAACAGAGAACTTCTGGACTCAGTCACCTGTGAGAACCCTACCAGCTCAGCCCTTCAGAGAAGTGCCCCTAATGGGGGACAAAGACTACACCCGCCTCATGTGCAAACAAGTCTTAGCAAGAATGGGACCCTTCCAGGTCACAGCCCTGAGTGAGCCCTCTCCCCAGTGTACCTGAAGGCTGCCCATCTGGCTGGGACACCACAGCGCCATTCTCCTGTCTCTCCTTCACTCTGCTGGTGACTTCCTTGACAAGCTTTCCCCTCAGACTCAGAAATTCAGAAAACTTCCGGGCCTTCTGCTCCCGCTGGACTCTCAGCAGGGATTCCAGGTGTCTGAGAGTCTGAATGGAGATTCCCTTTGCATCCTAGAGGAGACAGGAGTTCACCTTTACAGACAGAGGCTACCCTTCTTCTCCTTCCCCTAAGCCTCTCACACCTGCTGCTGCTGGCCTGGGAGTCTGTGATCAGTGCCTGGTGCTTTTCTTGCAGGAGTAGGGGGCATGAAATGAGGATCAGAGAAGGGTAAGCAGCGGCTTCAAAGTTGCTGTAAGTGCAGTGGTTTGGGGTTTGAGAGCACCATCAAAATGTGCACAGCAGGATAATGCAAAGGACTGCATCACAATTCTAACCACATCATAGCATAAGGGACTTCGTTGGAACATGCTTTTCTACATCTGACTGAATCCTAGGATAAGAGACCATGGCTTGCTCATTTTTGTACCCCCAATTACCATTATTATGCCAAACACACTGTCCATGGCTAACAATGTTTAAAAAACTAAACTGCTGTAAACACAATTCAGGTACCCTTTCAAGACCTACTGGAAGTTGCTCAAGCTTTTGACATCCACCCAGAGCCCATGGGAGGGTCTAGGGAGGCATCTGAATCCAAGATGAGGATTCATGCAAGGTTAGAAAGGAACGTCTTAATCAAGTCTAAATATAGGGCCAAAGTTAGAGTAGTCAGTAGTTGAAAACAATCAAAGCAGCATTCTTTAGGAGCATTCTTCCTAAAATAATCCTAGTTGTCTATTTTCTTTTCTTTTTTTTTTTTTTGAGACAGAGTCTTGCCCAGGCTGGAGTGCAGTGGCGCGATCTCGGCTCACTGCAAGCTCCACCTCCCAGGTTTACGCCATTCTACTGCCTCAGCCTCCCGAGTAGCTGGGACTACAGGCGCCGCCACCACACCCAGCTAGTTTTTTATATTTTATTAGTAGAGATGGGGTTTCACCATGTTAGCCAGGATGGTCTCGATCTCCTGACCTCATGATCCGCCCGTCTTGGCCTCCCAAAGTGCTGGGATTATAGGCGTGAGCCACCGCGCCCGGTCTATTTTATTTTTTTCTAACTTACTCTACACAAATAGTATTTCCAATAGTGTAGTGCTTGGCTAATTTAATAACAGGTGTGTTTTTATTTAATATTAGATTTCATTGGTGCTTCTAACAATAACATACATGTTCTGGTTAAGCACAATGGCATTCAAATACTAGTTGGAGAGAGAATCCATAGACCCTTTAAAAGAACTGGATCACTGCTGCAGACTCCCTGAGATGCCGAAGACGTGTGAGTCTGCTGGCTTTCTCAATGGGGAGGCTCATGATCTGGGGCAAGTTCCCAGCCCTGGTCACCAGCTGCCTGGAAATAGACTCGGTCCTGTTAGTGGGGCACAGTGCGAGTGAGACCGGACTTTAGGACTGCAGGCTGCGTGGAAGCGGGCCGAGGCCTGTGACTGCCGACTTTCCCCCACTTCCCTGGCGACCTGTATGACTCAGCAGAGGCAGCCATAACCACCCTGGGAATATAACTCCACTGGAATGGGAACAACACCCTCAGCCCCCACAGCAGCTGCAGCAAGCCCCACCCAAGGAGAGGCTGAGCTCAGACATGTCTATTCCTGGCCCCACTTGGTGGTCTTCCTCTACCCACCCTGGTAGCTGAAGACAAAGGTCATAATCTCTTAGGAGCTATATGGCCATGCCCACCATCTAGAAACCTGAATACTTAACCAGGTGTCCCTAGGGCAAGTAGGCAAGTATGTGTCCTCCCTATAGGACCACAGCTTGAAAGCACCACCTCCGAGCTGGAGGCCAGCTAACACAAAACCAGTGCACTAAACAAAAACAAAACAAAAAAAGAAAAACACAAAGACCCTCAAGAGTCCACTTCACTCCCCTACGACCTCCACCACAGCAGGCGCTGAAATAATATCCACGGCTGCAAGACCTGAAGATAGATCACATCACAGGACTCTTTGCAGGCACTCCCCAGTACCAGCCTGTAACTCTACTGGGTGGCTAGACCCAGAAGATCAAAAACAATCGCTAGAGTTCAGCTCTCAGGAAGCCACATTCCTAGGGGAAGGGGGAGAACACCACATCAAGGGAGCACCCCATGGGACAAAAGAATCTGAACAGCAGTCCTTGAATCCCAGATCTTCCCTCTAACAGAGTCTACCCAAATGAGAAGGAACCAGAAAAACAATTCTGGTAACATGACAACACAAGGTTCTTTAACACCCCCAAAAATCATACCAGCTCACTAGCAATGGATCCAAACCAACACAAATCTCTGAATTGCCAGAAAAAGAATTCAGAAGGTCAATTATTAAGCTAATCAAGGAGGCACCAAAGAAAGGTGAAGCCCACCTTAAAGAAATCAAAAATATGATACAAGACATGAAAGGAAAATTTTTTAGTGAAATAGATAGCATACATAAAAAGCTATCACAACTTCTGGAAATCAAAAACACACTTAGAGAAAAGCAAAATACACTGAAAAGTCTCAGCAATAGAATCAAACAAGCAGAAGAAAGAACTTCAGAGCTCAAAGACAAGGCTTTCGAATTAACACAATCCATCAAACACAAAAAAGAATTTTAAAAAAATGAACAAAGTCTCCAAGAACTTTGGGACTGTGTTAAACATCCAAAACTAAGAATAATTGTTATTCCCAAGGAAGAAGAGAAATCTAAAAGCTTGAAAATTGAAATCATCTTTGAGGGAATAATCGAGGAAAACTTTCCCAGCCTTGCTAGAGACCTAGGCATCCAAAATACAAGAAGCTCAAAGAACATTTGAGAAATTCATCACAAAAAGATCATCACCTAAGCACACAGTCAACAGGTTATCTAAAGTCAAGATGAAGGAAAGAATCCTAAGAGCTGTGAGGCAAAAGCACCAGGTAACCTATAAAGGAAAACCTATCAGACTAACAGCAGATTTCTCAGCAGAAACCCTACAAGCTAGAAGGGATTGGGGTCCTATTCTTTAGCCTCCTTAAACAAAACAATTATCAGTCAAGAATTTTATATCCAGTGAAACTAAGCTTCATAAATGAAAGAAAGACAGTGTTTTCCAGACAAACAAATGCTGAGAGAATCTGCCACTACCAAGCCAGCACTACAAGAACTGCTAAAAGGAGCTCTAAATCTTGAAACAAGTCCTTGAAATCTACCAAAAGAGAACCTCCTTAAAGCATAAATCTCACAGGACCTATACAACAATAACACATTAAAAAAAAAAAAAAAAAGGGCAAGGTATTCAGGCAACAAATAGCACAGTGAATAGAATAGTACCTCACATCTCAATACTAACGTTGAATGTAAATCGCCTAAATACTCCACTTAAAAGATACAGAATGGCAGAATGGATACGAATTCACCAACCAAGTTTCTGCTGTCTTCAGAAGACTCACCTAAACTCACACTGGGACTCACATAAACTTAAGGTAAAGGGGCGGAAAAAAACATTCCATGCAAATGGATACCGAAAGCGAGCAGGAGTAGCTATTCTTATAGCAGACAAAACAAATTTTAAAGCAACAGCAGTTAAAAAAAAAACAGGGATGTTATATAATGATAAAAGGACTAGTCCAACAGGAAAATATCACAATTCTAAATATACATGCACCTAACACTGGAGCTTCCAAATTTACAGTACAATTACTACAAGACCTAAGAAATGAGATCGACAGCAACACAATGATAGTGGGGGATTTTAAGACTGCACTGACAGCATTAGACAGGTTATCAAGACAGAAAGTCAATAAAGAAACAATGGACTTGAACTATAACCTACAACAAATAGACTTAACAGATATTACAGAACATTCTACCCAACATGAATAGAATATACATTCTATTCATCAGCACACGGAACATTCTCCAAGATAGACCAGATGACAGGCCACAAAACAAGTCTCAGTAAATTTAAGAAAATTGAAACTATATCAAGTACTCTTTCAGATCACAGTGGAATAAAATTGGAAATCAACTCCAAAAGAAACTTTCAAAACCATGCAAATACATGGAAATTAAATAACTGGTTCCTGAATAATCGTTGGGTCAACAACGAAATCAAGATGGAAAATTAAAAGTTATTTGACTGAACAATAACAGTGACACAACCTATCAAAACCTCTGGGATACAGCAAGAGCAGTGCTAAGAGAAAAGTTCATAGCATTTACACCAAAAAGTCTGTGGTAGGGCGCAGTGGCTCACGCCTGTAATCCCAGCACTTTGGGACACCGAGGCGGGTGGATCAGGAGTTCGAGACCATCCTGGCCAATATGGTGAAACCCCGTCTCTACTAAAAATACAAAAAAAATTTAGCTGGGCGTGGTGGCGCATGCTCGTAATCCCAGCTACTCAGGAGGCTAAGGCAGGAAAATCCCTTGAACCAGGGAGTCAGAGGTTGCAGTGAGCCGAGATTACACCACTGCTCTCCAGCCTGGTGACAGAGCGAGATTCCGTCTCAAAAAAAAAAAAAAAAAAAGACTGAAAGAGTACAAACACATAATCTAAGGTCACACCTCACGGAACTGGAGAAACAAGAATAATCCAAACCCAAGGAGACAATGGATCAGGACGAGTGGCTGAGGAATGGGCCCAGAAGCCTTGGGTAGCAGCACTGGAGGTCCTAAGGACTGCAGACTGTCCTTAAATGAGGAGGGAGCTTCCCAGAGTGGGGATAGTCAGCATCACTAATTACCAGGAAAATGCAAATCAAAACCACAATGTGATATCACCTCACTCCTACAAGAATGGCCATAATCAAAATATCAAAAATTAGTAGATGTTGACATGGATGTGGTGAAAAGGGAACACTTTTACACTGTTAGTGGGAATGTAAACTAGTACAACCACTATGGAAAACAGTGTGGAAATTCCTTAAAGAACTAAAAGTAGATCCATCTACCATTTGATCCAGCAATCCCACTACTGTGTATCTACCCAGAGGAAAAGAAGTCATTACATGAAAAAGATACTTGCACATGCGTGTTTATGGCAGCACAATTTGCAATTGCAAAAATGTGGAAGCAGCCTAAATATACGATCAATGAGTGGATAAAGAAACTGTGATATATATACATACCATGGAATACTACTCAGCCCTAAAAAGGAACGAAATAATGGCATTTGCCGCAACCTGGATGGAACTGGAGACTATTATTCTAAGTAAAGTAATTCAGGAATGGAAAACCAAACATCATGTGTTCTCACTCACATGTGGGAGCTAAGCTATAAGGACATAAAGGCATAAGAATGGTATATTGGAATTTGGGGAAAAGAGCACGGGTTGGCGAGGGATAAAAGACTACACACTGGGTACAGTGTATACTGTTCAGGTGATGGGTGTACCAAAATCTCAGAAATCACCACTTAAGAGCTTATTCATGTAACCAAACAACACCTGTACCCCCAAAACCCATTGAAATTTTAAAAAAATGAAATTTCAGATATTTTATCTCAAAATAAAATATACATACATGTATATACACACATATATGTAACTGCTAAAAAACTATAGGAAAATATGTTATTTCTCAAAAAAAAACCCACAAATAATTGGTGCCAGACATAGCTTTCAATGACGCCTACACACAGCCACCTGCTGAGTGGACACAGCCACATACACCACAGATGATGGGCTTGGAGATGGATACTTACCCAAGGGGGGACCTGTCCATAGGCCAGATTGAGCCAATTAAATTCCCTCTAGCAAAAAAATTAGAGACACAGAGGGAAGTAACCAATGAGTGGAGAACACTGAGCAGTCAGGACTCAGGGTAGCATCACCAGCCAAATAGGGCCAGTCTTGAGAAGCTGCTGGAGAAACAGGAAAGATACCATACTGCCACTGTGAAGTGAGAAAGGCATGCAGATGCCAAAGGAGCCCGGGCTACCACAAGTGAGATGAATGAGCTCACAATGCAAAGAACAAGCGATCATTTGTCTGTTTGAGAGCACTTAGTGTCTAAATTGTAGGTATCAGCCCTTAAAACGGTGGCCCTGAAACTCACCTTCCTTATCCCCATGCTTTCAAGCTTCTCTTCCAGGATGTCCTCCAGGATTGGTCTGAAGTGCTTCAGCAAGGTGGGGTTATGCCTCAGAGCTGCCAGCACCTTCTGCTGTTCATCCTGGGAGTCGTCCATCTCTGTAGCATGAGACAATCACCCAGATCAGCCTGGGCACCTGAGTTCTCCGTTCCTAGAGCCCCACTGCACCTGCCAAGCCCTCACACTGCCAGGGATCCTGGTCTCTAGCCTGTGAGCCCAGGGCCACTGACCCCTCCTGAGTGTCCATCCTTGGGTCAGAAGCTGGGATGTTTCTGCTCCTGGGTACCGCTGCCTTGGACTCTCCACACACCTTTACATTTCTTATCCCCCACCAGTTTGGATCTCCAAGACCTGGGCTCAGTCAATCCTACCACAGGTTAACTCAGAACTTGGAGCTTGCACTTGAGCCCCTAAAGCAGCTTGTTCTCTGGGCTCCCTTCTGATCTCAGAGTCCAGGCCCCACTGCTGTGGGTTTCAGCCTAATCCTAGCCCCACCTGATACCCTCATCTCATTTCCATGCCAGGCTCAATTCTGGTCCAGGTGATAAACTGGTGGACAAGATAGACAGACTGCTGCTCCCTCAAGTTTACTCTCTAGGCCGGGGATTCTCCCTCTAACTTTGGCATATGTCAGAATCACCTGGGCATGGGTTAAAAATTAATAGTCCCGGCTGGGCGCGGTGGCTCACATCTGTAATCCTGGCACTTTGGGAGGCCAAGGCGGGCGGATCACGAGGTCAGGAGATCGAGACCATCCTGGCTAACACAGTGAAACCCCGTTTCTACTAAAAAATACAAAAAATAAGCCGGGCGTGGTGGCGGGCGCCTGTAGTCCCAGCTCCTCGGGAGGCTGAGGCAGAAGAATGGCGTGAACCCGGGAGGTGGAGCTTGCAGTGAGCCGAGATCACGCCACTGCACTCCAGCCTGGGTGACAAAGCGAGACTCCATCTCAAAAAAATTAAAATAAAATAATAGTCCCTCACCTCACCCTCCAATAAGTCTGATTCCATAAGTCTGGGGGAGGCCCCTAGAATCTGCATTTTAACATATTGAGATGATTCTTATGGAGGTAAGCCACAGACCACACTTTAAGAAATATTGATCTGAGGCTAGCAAAATAAGCAATTACAATTAAATGTGGTAAGTGCTACAAAGGAGCAGTCCAAGGTGAGTCAGGGAAGGCATCCAACAGTGTTCTTCAGGTTCCAGGTGGGGGCCTCTGTGGTAAGAGCGGGACCAAGCCCTTTGACTCACTAAGTAGACATTAACTGAGCAAGTAGCATGAGTGTAATCTGGCTAAGGCTAGATGCTAAGGACAGCGAAGCCCATCTCTCATCCCCCAAGGACCTCACTCACAATCAAGGGTGGTGAATTTCACCGCTGGCTGCCTGTTGGAATCACCCCAGGCTGATTCCATCAGAATTTCTCAAGGTGGACCCAACACTTGATATTTATATTTTAAATTCTCTAGATATTCTAATAAACAGCAAAGCCTGAGAAACAATGATTCTAGGACAATGGTCCTTAACTGTGAGCCAAAGCATCAGCATTACCTGTAACTTGTGAGATGCAGATTCTCAGCTCCTACTCCAAACCTACTGAATCAAACATTCTACAGCTGGAACCCAGAAATCTGGGTTATAACAATCCCTCCCCTACCACCCACTCACCCCCGACCCTGCGTGGTTCTGCTCAATCAAGTTTGCACCAGGACATGAGCCTCAACCTTGTCTTCACATTGGAATCAACTGGGGAGCTTTAAATGCTACTGATGCCTGGAGCCCAACCACTCCATGTTCTGCTTTAGGTAATGTGGGGGTGTAGCGTGGTCCTCTAGACAGTTCAAGCTTCCTGGGTGATTCTTAATGTTTAGCCAGTTGTAGACAGCCACTGGTCTCACGGTGGTTCTCAAACTTGAGCAAGAATCAGAATGCCCTGGAGAATGTGTGAAAACAGACTGCTGGGTCCTGCCCCCAGAGTTTCTGCTTCAGTTTGTCTGGGATGGGGCCTGAGAATTACAGCTCTGCATTTCTAACAAATTCCCAAGTGATGCTGTTGCCTGCTGGTCTGGGATGGGAAGAGGTAGACAAACAGTCTGATAAGCAAGTAAAACCTCCACTGTAACAGCAGGAGCACAGCCATGGGATCCCCTGACTCATCGATCTCAGCCTCCTCCTCTCTACAACCCTGCATCCACTGTTTGAAGATGTGATTCCTCCTACCTGAGGACCTTGTGTCACTCAACAGGTACTTTCCTCAAAAGTGATATGCAATTCTAATTTTTACAACTATATCCCAAGGTTAAATGCACAGGGAGGGTAGGGGGAGGCAGTAGAGGACTAACTGGTTAAATAAATTTTAGTTCGTCCATCTAAGGGAAGACTGCAAAGCCCTGAAAAAGTAATGAAGCAGTTCTCTTTAAAGGGATATGAAACCATTTCCCAAGTAAGTTGTTAACAATACAACTGACTGCAAAACAATGTGTACAGTGCATTCCCATCTGGGAAAAGGGAGAAGAACGGGTACACACATGTGCTTATATTTGCACATAATTCCATGTAGCATGAAACGATACATGAGAAACCATTAACAGTGAAACTTCTGGAGAGGAAACTGGATAGCTAGGCAGAAGGGAGGCCTGCTTCTCACTGCATAACCTTTTATACCATCCCTTTCCCCCCCCCCCC
>NW_016812252.1:1144861-1155290 GCF_001698545.2 Rhinopithecus bieti | reverse complement strand
CCCCCCCCCAAAGATTACCATCTCGGAAATAAAGAAAAACATTACATTAAAAAATAAAATACCCCATGATGAGCTCTTTGATGGCACAATTAACACTTGTCTGGGTGTGTCTGTTGGGGAACTTTGAAATTATCATATTGCTGCCTTACTCAAACGAATGGGCCCTGGTCAGTAGCTTTTCCAGTCAGCACTCACTCACCTGTCCTGAGAGCTTCCTCTCCCTGACTATCCTAAGAGCTCCTTGCAGTCTGGGAGCATCTCTCTTTTTCTCACTTTTCTTTTGCATCCTTGGCTACATCTGGTTGAGAGGTCTGCGAATCAGAGTCAGTCACCGAATAGGGTGAATAAAAACAGCAGGTACCCAGTGCTCTGAAAAGGGAGCCGAGGTGGATTCCCACGCATTAGTTAGGCCCTGTGGGACCTGTCTGCAGCACACTCACAATGTAGAACAAAACAGCAAATGCCGTTTTAAGACAACTCAGTGAGTTCTCTTCCACTGCTCTGCATAGTCACAGGTGAGAGTCAGTGGGGCAGGCTGTGAATCAGAAGTCCCTCCAAAACCTCACTCAGCTACCTTCTAGCTTTGTGACTCTGGACAAGCTAACGACCCTCTCTGGGCCCGGGCTTCCCCATCACTAAACCAGCAGATTGTAAGTTAGTGCCTGCGTGTCACATACCTGGCACACAGAAGGTGTTAAGAAATATTATTTCATGTCCTTAGTTCCCTCCACTCCAGCTTTGGATGTCCAGATACAGTTAAGTAGAGAGAAACTAAACAAGAAGGAGGGCAACAAATCTGTTTCTGCACTGGACACCCAGGAAAGAAAGTAAGGTCCCACCTTCCTCTGGAGAGTCCTCCTTTGCGTCCGCAGCCTTTGGCACCTCGTGGGTCCCTGAAGAGAGGAGGAACGGTTAGCGGCGCCGGTGCCCTGGACCCCATCCCAGACTAGGAGAAAAGTACAGCTGAGTATGAGCCAGAAAGAGAAAACCCTCCAGTCAGTTCATCTTGACTGTAGAAAGGCGGGATGAAGCAGACACTGGGGGCAGAAAAATCAGAGTCCACACACTAGCTCTGCCCCTCGCTATCTGTGAAAGAGGCAAGTCCTCGAACCCCTCTAAACCTCGGTTTCCCTATCTAGAAAATGAGGATAATAATATTGACACCACATTCAATAGTGAGCCAATGTAATGAGATGATGAATCTGAAGTGGCTGGGGAAGGGTGTGGCACATGGCTGTTATTAATGGCTCTGTTCTGGCTCCATCCTTAAAGAAGTTCGGGGCCACAGGGGTCGGGCCTCTCTGAACTGGCTGCATGGCTGGGAAAGAGATGGGAGGAAGGCAAGGGATAGGAAGAAATGTGAGTTTGCAATAAAAGGCAGAAGTGTAGCTAAAGCCATAGGACAGGGAAGCTGGGGGTGTAGGATGAAGGGCCAAGCTTCACAAGGGGCTCTCCAAGGTCCTCTAAACAGGAGCAGTCCCCTGTGGATTTCCATCTACCTTTAGATGCCAGCACCTGCACCCCATTACACACAGACACACGCATCCCCACACCAGAGCACCCAAGAGGAGGAGACTGTATATGCCAAACAGGACACATTCACATAGGGTTGGGGTCAACTTGCTGAACATTGGGAACAAGGTAAAGGTTGCTGGCAACGCTGAATCCTAATTTTCCTCATTCGCTGCAGGCATGGTGAATTAGAAAAGCCTTCTCATGAACCCCCACTCTACTCATAACCACCCTCCTCCCCACTGCCTCCATCCCTCTACAGACAGGAGCAAACCAGGCAAGAAGTCCTGCCAGCTGCATGGAAAGCCTTTAGCACAAACGCAGCTGCAGGCTGTGCGTCCCAGAAGCCTGACACTACATGTCCACAGGCGGCTGTCACCCATCCACCACCCGTGAATTGATTGGGGGAGAGGGAAAAGGAGGGACAAAAGCCAGAGACAACAGTCAAGACTGCTACACACTGCCCTGTGTAGACTTACCTTCCACCTTCCTGAGGGACAAGGACTGGATCTGCAAAGAGGTGGAATAGAGCGGGTTACAACCAGCAGAGAACGTTGTGAGAACTCTGCTTCGAGCAGTGTGTCTGCCTAGCACAGTGAGGAAGGGATGGTTACTGATTCCATGCCTCCCATTGGCAACTGGAAGGAGCGCAGATGCACCACCCCAGTCCCCTGACACATCTCTGGGGTCTGTGTGTGAAAGGGGATGGCAGCATGCTCCATTTCCAAGGTGGGGGGGGGCAAGAATGTCCCCTCTTCAAAGAAGAATTAAGGCTCGAGGGCAGGAACCCCATAGAAACAGAGTGGGACAGGCACACAGTTGTTCCTATTGATATAATTCATGGGAAACAGCCAGGGCAAGGGAGACGCTCCCTCCCACAGTGTGGGCATCTGAGCAGAGCACTCCCTGGGAGGAAGGAGTCAGACATGATCCTGGACAGGAGGCCAGATGTAGACATCCACTGAACTGTCTGCTCAGCCCCCCTGCTCCAAGAAGTTCCTCTTCCTTCCTCCTTCATGGCTGCAGGCAGGACAGCCACAGGTGAACAGTAAGACTTCATACCACAGCCGGACCCAACGTCCAGGTTTGGGCAGAGAGCTCTGGACTGGTAATGAATGAAATCAAGAGCTGCTGGCAGCCAACTGTTCGTGGTTTTCTTGGTTTGTATATTTGTTTTACCACATGAAACAGATAAGAAGCAGATGCTGATCTTCAGGGTAAAAGGAAAAAATAAAGCAGTTACAGAGAAAGTAAGAGAGACACACAGAAGAGGAAAACTGACGACCACATTCATGTCTCTGGTTTCAGTTTACTCCCAGACTCAGCTGCTCCCTGCCGTGAGCTCTGTGAGATGCTCTATCTACCCTTATGACAAACTCCCTTTTCTGCTTAAGCTTGGGTTGCTTTTTATCACCTGCGGTGGCACATACTGACTTATGACTCGTCCAGTGTCCATTCCCCACTGCTGTCTCCTTTGCCTACCTCTGCTCCAAACTGCAAAACTAGCTATTTACTTTCCCAGCCTGCTTTGCAGCTGTAGTTTCCCATGTGACACAGCTTTAACCAATAATATAGATAACCACAAGTCTTGGGAAGGGACCATGTCATCAACTTCTTCTGCCAAATATGGTTGTATGGTTGGGGCTACAGTAGTCTGCTTGCAACTATGAAAGTGAAGCAGGAAACAAAAGTCATCACACTGAAGATGGTAAAAAGAAAAAAACAGTCTGGATTCACAATGGCGTAATTCTGCTGCTAACCAAGCCCAGCAACTGTCACCTCTCTTGCTGTGACAATAAAAATAAGCTCCTATTAGCCTATTCTGTTATCTTTAGCCAACAGGCTCCTAACTGAATCATTTGCAAACAAGAGTTCTGAGTAACATACGGGACATTACAGCCAGCAGGGAACACTGTGGAAACTCTGCCATGGTTTCCTCCTTAGGACACCTCCAGACTAGAGTTCAGTGCAGAGCTGAGTGTTTTGGGGGAGAAACTGAAAAGTAGCAAGAGAGTGGGGTAGTTATGTCACCTGGGTGAAATGTGGCTGGGTGTGTGGGAAAGCACAAATAGCAAGGGGTACAGGAACAAGAGGCCAGGACTAGGCAGTAACAGTGGGTGCTCAGCCCAGGGAAGTTGTGTGGAGCCTGGTCCATGAGGTGGGTGGCAGCAGAGGAAGATACAGATTTTCCACAGACCTGGGGCTCAGGCGGGAGCGCTCAGCCTGGACTGGGCAGAGAATTGTCAGCAATAGGTAAAGAGTCACAGGAGCCAGCTTTAGGAGAAAGGTGCTAAGTGAGTGCCTTTTCATCACACTGCCTTCTCTCTCACCTCATCAGAGACTGTTCCTTTATGAAAAAGGTACTGGTTAAGGAATTCTGCCTGAGAACACTGTGTAAAAAACACAAGCTTTGCATTCTTCCTGCCTGGACAGGGTTAAATCTCATCACTTACAGAGTGTCCCATGAGGACTTGAGAGAGGCACTTCCCTTCTCCAGTGTATTTCACCATCTGTCAAATGAAGATGGGGAGAAGGGGATGCCTACCTTGAAGGACAGTAGTGAGGCTTAAATGAGGTAATAAACAAAGTATCAGTGAGGTGCTGAGCATTTGATATGGTCTCTGCTGTTAGAGTGGCCCCATCTGCCAGCAGCCCCTAAGGAGACGGCACATCTTCAGCCTGGAAGGAGACAACTACAGCCTTATGATTTTGTGCCCTTCATGCCAGAGGACTTTTCTCTCTCCTTAAGGAGCCTGAGTGGTAAGACTAGCACTGATAAGCCCAGAAGAATCCAAGGAGATCCTCACAGGAAAGAGGCCCAGGGACACCAAGTCCTGGTTGAAAGGGGGGACAGACCTACCATCTCCTCCTGGGAGGCAATGATCCTAGCTTGCTCCTGCAGCTGGGCACGGAGGGCGCTGATCTGGCGCTGGGACTGGGCAGCTGCCTTCTTCTGATCCTGAGACAGGGAGGCCTGGAGCCTCTGGTTCTCCTCCTGTAGCTGGCAGGCACAAGACGGCTGGTCAGTCAAATGTCTGCAGGGACATCTGAGTGCCCAGTGTCTGCAGGCCCAGAACCTGTAGGCAAGTGCTGGGCAAGCACGGTAAAGGATTTTGAGACCTGGACAGGCTTTCTAACAAGACTACCTTCAAGTCTGGGGACATTTTTGTGCTGTGCCTGAGAAGAAGTAAGAATGGAAGGCATGCGTTTAAGACTAGGAGAAAGAGGGCTGTCTGTCAGGTGTAGCCACCCATTGAGGAACAGTCAGATAAATTAAAACCATTTGAAAATCATCAAATGGATGTTCTTAGGTGAAAACAAGAAGTGAAGAAAACAAGTTAACATGCTACTTCTGATGTAACAGCGGAAATAAAGTGAAAATATTTATTAATATTTGCATAAAGAAACTTTAGAAGAATACAAAAGAAAGCCATAAAAGTCACCT
Source organism: Rhinopithecus bieti (assembly GCF_001698545.2). Classification (NCBI taxonomy): domain Eukaryota; kingdom Metazoa; phylum Chordata; class Mammalia; order Primates; family Cercopithecidae; genus Rhinopithecus; species Rhinopithecus bieti. The sequence goes on along the minus strand of NW_016812252.1, from coordinate 1,150,333 downwards.
GAGCAGTAGGTGTTGGGGACAGGTAGATGGCAACAGGTGGGAGTGAGACTCTACTCAGTGTAACTTAATATATTTCTCCTGTTTTTCGAACAAATGTGAATGTATTTCCCATTTGGAAATGCTTCAGATAAAATAAAACCATCACATGTGAGTGATCGTGCTTCCCTACACCGCAGTGAGGAGCGTCTACCATGGATCAGACTGATCTAAGCCTTTTCATCTTCTGAGCTTTCTGCCAGCAGAACCTGGGGCTCTTATGAACCAGCTTCCTCCTCAACTTGCCTCCTGCTCAGGGCATTTTTACAGAAGCTGTTTGCTCTGCCCTGAGGCCCACCGCTCCCTGTTCACTGTTCTCAGTATCCAAGTCCTTCCCTTCGGACTGCCGCAGAACTATCACAGAGGCCCACGGCTGCCTGGTTCTCTCCTAGGGTGGGGGAATTTCAAAGAAGAGCCAAAATGTGAAACGACCAGGCGATTCATCTGAGGCTCATGGCACAACCCCCCCTGGAGGGCCTATAGGGGTCACTGCAAAGAAGACCACAGAACAAAGGATATGTTTGATTCAGAGGAGAAGGCCTGGAGGGCCCTGTTCCTGGACAGGGAAGCTGCTGACTGGACAGTTCACCCCTTCTGTGTACTGAGGGGATAGTTGCCAGGAGCAAAATCTGCAGCAAATTATCTGCCAACCAGTTCCAGGTGAGATAGGGGAGATGGTGGGTGAGGGGACGTGAAGAATGCTGAATTCTGAGAGGAGGTCATGGGAAACCAAGCTCCCCGAGATCACCCAACAAAAGCTACCTCTTTCTTCTCAGCCACGTGCTCTTCATGCAGTTCCTTCATTTTTCTTTTCCACTCCGTTTTCTGAAAAAGATTATCAAATGGACCCTTGCAGGTATTAAAACATGTTATAAAGCTACAGGAAGTTAAAAGTACTGGCTTATGGGCAGGCAGACAGAGTAGTAGAATAGAATAGAAAATCCAGACAAAGATGGAAATAAATGGAAACAGTATAAGGAGAGGGAGATGGATTATTGACTAACGGTGTTGGAACAAATAGCTAGCTACCTGAAAAAAAATAGGAGGTTGGATCCTTATTACACATCTTAAACCAAAATATACTGTAGGTGGGTCAAAGATTTAACACAAAAAATAAGGCCATAAAAGTACTAAAAGAAAACACAGGAATGCTGTCTTTTTAAATCTCAGAATGGGGAAGGCCATAAAGAAAATATGAGTAATTGGATAATTTTGACTACATAAACATTAATGTATTGTTGTATGGCCAAACCATAATAAACAAAATTGAAGGACCAACAGAATACTAGGGAAAATAACCACAAGTAGAACAACAAAGGGCTGAGTTAATTTCCATACATTATACAAACTCATTAATTGATAGGGGAAACATCAATAATAGAAAAGTAGACAAAGAATGTGAGCAGAGTTCTCGGGAAAAGAATGGCCTCTTTATAATGTGAAACCTGTCAAACATCAATCGGCAGAAACACCTTGTTAGATGGTTAGACTTTACATTTTTTCTCAAGATTCTTGGACAGCAGAAAGAGAAGCACAACATGATTTAACACCTGTACCAACTACCCTTCTTTGCCATGGAATTATCAGTGATACAGACCATTTTATAACCAGACCGCAGTAAAATTCATCCAGGGGTGGCCAGAGCCACCTCCTACCAGCCTGTGAGAGCAGACTGCACAAGTCTTCCTGGCTCCATTCAGTGACCTCACATTGATAGCAGGAAATCGGCCATGGTGGGAGTATTTACACCATGGAAACTGGCAAATGCTACAAATTAAAGTTCTTTAGTTCCAGAGAGCTGTTTGCTAAACAACTACCATCACAACACTGGATGCATCCCAAATATCTTCAAACCCAAGAGACTGTCACACTTTCTAAGAGTTGTTTCCAACTAGGTTAGAATTAGAATGGGGCAAAGGTGTCAAATAAGAGACAGAGTTTTATGTATTTTTTAAAAGATCTTAGGCAAATCTGACATTGCACACACACCACCAGCCTCACCTGAGAACCCTATTCTATGCTTTCATGTACTGGCAGAAGGTCTGAAAATACAGAACTTTGATGTCCTTCAACTTCTCTACATTCATAAGTGAGAGAATATATTGGAAGAGAAGATGGCTCTTGGCTTCCTCTGGGAAGAAAGGCATGGAGCATCAGCTCACCTGAATTTCTGTCTTCTCTCTCAGGGCCTGAAGCTCCTGTGCCTGCCGGAGCCACTCATCTGACTCCTCATCTCGCAGTGATCCCAGGTTGGACTCCATCACACTGTGGGACTGCAGTGCCCGCAGTTTCTGAAAAGGCCAGGGCACAGTTTTATTCAGATGAAGATCTCATCTTGATGTTGTCTTTTATACCCAGAACAGTGTCAGAGGGGCACGCCTTACCCAACTCATCCTCCCAACTCATCCTCACTAGATACCCACAAATATTCACACAAATCAGCATTCCCCTGCACAAAGGCTCTCCTGAGGGCTCAGCCCTTGCGTAGAAAAAGCAATTCCATGGAAGAACAAATTAAAGAGTGTAGTTTCCATTTCACTTAAATTCTGCTATACCCAATATCCTGAGCTCTCCTGACTGCTGCCCCATTTCTTCCTCAGTCTGGAATAAGCTGATGAGAATGAGACTCTTAGAGCCTATGGGAGGGTCTCAGGCACCCCAGGCCACTCCTTGAGGACTCCTGCCTCTCTCCCTACAAAACATCCTGGCTGTCTCCAGAAAGGGCTTTGCACAGCTTGGAGTAGAGTCATTAATACCTGGTGATTCCCGGGCTAATAGTATGTGTGACCTGAAGGAAAAGGTACAGAAAATCGGATCAAAGAGAGGATGCCTTTCCACCCACCTATGATTATTTCTTATAATATATGACTGGTTTAGTAACAAAAGCAACGTATTTCCATCTGTATGACTGTATAAAACTCATAAGCCCTATTAAGGCTTTAAGGAAGTAACTGCAAGTGCCTAAGTTTAACTTGGCATCATTCTTGCTAACACTTCTCAACTATTGCTAAGCAATACTGGTTCCAAAGGTTAACAATTTCTAAACTCCTTGAATATTATCAAAGGGTCAAATGCTTGATCAGATGTATGCACAACTCCCGGGTTCTGATGTGTCACTCCTGGTTTCCATATGCTGCTTATGATACACCACAGAGCTGACTTTCTTGGCATTACAAACTTTCATGATATTTTCATTTAGCTAGACACTCCTTTGGCATCTCAGTTTACCCCAGGTCTAATCTAAAGTTCTCTCTTTAGTCAGGTGACATAGCTAAAGTAAGCTCTCAGACTTCTGTATCAAGGAAAAAGTTTTGAGGAAAAAAATATTTTCAAAATATATATAGTTTTCATTGGCCTTCCTCACATCAGGGAGAATCGTTTTTTGCATTTTGAAAATGGATGTCTTATAGTGTTTTATTTAACCATCATTCTAAATGGAATCTTGCTTGTTTTTACCCTTAAAATTTTTTTTAAATAAATTAACAAAATGACTACCCAACTACACTGAGAATTTGGTATCCAGTTTGATTCCTATACTTTAATAAAAGTAAAACAATAAAATATTGAAAGGAGACAGGGGTAAGACACACAAACATACAAACACAATATAAATAATCCTATAGGGGAAAGGTTTTTAAAAAAGAATAAGATGGGCCGAGCACAGTGACTCAAGACTGTAATCCCAGCACATTGGGAGGCTGGGATGGGCAGATTACTTGAGCCCAGGAGGCCAGCCTGGGTAACATGGCGAAACCCCATCTCTACAAAAAATAGGAAAATTAGCTGGGTGTGGTGGCACATGCCTGTAGTCACAGCTACTCAGGAGGCTGAAGGAGGATCACTTGAGCCTGGGAGGTCAAGGCTGCAGTGAGCCATGATTGTGTCACTGCACTTGAGCCTGGGCAACAGGGTGAGAATCTGTCTTAAAGAAAAAAAAAAAAAGATAGGACGTTCCAGTTTAGGAGAATGTGATCCAAGTTAAAAAGGATATCATGGATGATAAGGATTATGTCCTCATTCACCAAAACTCATAATTTTCTGACCAAAAGTAACCCTTTGACCCTTGAAGAGGCAGTTTCTGAACAACAACCTGAAACTCCTATCAATACCTATCTATCAAACGTCTAGTCAGCTAGCACTGTGTCGGGGAAGTGTGGGGGTCAGGAGATGTTTGCATGCGCTTGGGAAGGATGGATGTGGAGCTGTATATTAGGAGCATGAGGTCAATAGTGGAGCAGCATCTTCTCTTCCACAATTATCCCTGGCCCAGCTGGGCAGCATTTTGGATGGAAGGGTTTGTGTCATTTTAGGGAGCCGCCACCCCCACCCCAGTGCACACAGAGTTCTCATTTCAACCCCTCCACTTTCCACCTTCGGCTTTCCATCTCAGACAGGGATGATGGGGCACCCAAGACTCCAGGCGTATGACAATTTCCTTTTGAAAAAAAATTTGCCTAGGTGTTTCTTTAGGTAAAACATGGAATGATTGTGAAAAAAGCTATTAGACGGTTCATTTTCAAAAACAAGATTCTCCTTGATCTAGGAGGACCAATGAGAGATAAATACATTTAAAAAATATTTTCCTTAAAACTTTTCCTTGATACAGTTTTAGTCATACAGGTTTATATGGGAAGATATGGTCAAGGGATAACTTTTTTTTTTTTTTTTGAGATGGAGTCTCACTCTGTCACCCAGGCTGGGGCGCAGTGGTGTGATCTCAGTTCACTGCAACCTTCACCTCCTGGGTTCAAGCTATTCTCCTACCTCAGCCTCCCAAGCAGCTGAGATTACAGGCACCTGCCACCACACCCAGCTAATTTTTGTATTTTTAGTACAGACGGGGTTTCGCCATGTTGGCCATGCTGAACCACCCACCTTGGCCTCCCAAAGTGCTGGGATTACAGGCGTGAGCCACTGCGCCCAGCCCAGGGATAACTTTAATAAGGTTTTCCTGCATAAACTTGATAGTATATCCAGTAGAAGAACAGAACCTTTAGAAATTAAAGAGCTAGGTTCAAATCCCAGCTCCATCTCTTCCTAGCTAAGTGACCTTGGGCAAGTTATATGGCCTCAATTTCTTCACCTATAAAGAAAGAATGATAGCTGGGCACAGTGGCTCAAGCCTGTAATCACAGCACTTTGGGAAGCTGAGGTGGGCGGATCATTTGAGGTCAAAAGTTCCAGACAAGCCTGGTCAACATGGTGAAACCCCGTCTCTTCAAAAAATACAAAAATTAGCCAGGCACGGTGGCACATGCCTGTAATCCCAGATACTCCGGAGGCTGAGGCACGAGAATCGCTTGAACCCGGGAGATGGAGGTTGCGGTGAGCCAACACCACGCCACTGCACTTCAGCCTGGGTGACAAAATGAGAGAGTGAGAGCAAGAAAGGAAGGTCGGTGGAGGGAGGGAGGGAGGGAGGGAGGGAAGGATGGA